>NC_069508.1:140695020-140950020 GCF_027579735.1 Bombina bombina
ACTACTAATCTTAGCCAGTTTTGTTGACATGTTTTTAAAGTGTATCTTTTTATCAACGAATGTCCATATTTTAATACCACATTCCCTACATTGATATATGCATCTCTGAGGATTGGAGGAGTGCAGATGCTAAAAAATTGTATTGGTTACTTCTTACATAGGGCAGATACATGGAATTCTGCACCCCCTCTCTCATATTAAAGGGACAGTCTACACCAGAATTCTTATTGTTTTAAAAGATAGATAATCCCTTTATTACCCATTTCCCAGTTTTGCATAACCAACACAGTTATAATAATATACTTTTAACCTCTGTGATTATCTTGTATCTAAACCTCTGCAAACTGCCCCTTTTTCAGTTCTTTTGACAGACTTGCAGTCTATCCAATCAGTGCCTGCTCCCAGATAACTTCTCGTGCATGAGCACAGTGTTATCTATATGAAATACGTGAACTAACACCCTCTAGTGGTGAAAAACTGTTAAAATGCAATCTGAAAGAGGTGGGCTTCAAGGTCTAAGAAATTAGCATATGAACCGCCTAGGTTAAGCTTTCAACTAAGAATACCAAGAGAACAAAGCAAAATTGGTGATAAAAGTAAATTGGAATTTTTTTTAAAATTACATGCTCTATCTGAATCATGAAAGTTTATTTTGGCCTAGACTGTCCCTTTAAGAGTACTGTAGCTATACTAAAGATGTGTCTGAACTGCAATCTTTCTCTATTTTCCCACATAATACTTGCCTTTTTCTTACACAAATGGTGATTAAAATGTCATGTATCTTGAATTTCAAATAGATGTTGATTATTTGTCCCCAGGCTGTATTCTGTTACAAAAAAAAATCATGAATCTTATTTTTAATGAAATATGGTACAAATGCGTTTTGAGGTTTAAAACGATATGAACATATACAGGCCCATTTATCAAGCTCCGTATGGAGCTTGAAGGGCCGTGTTTCTGGCGAGTCTTCAGACTCGCCAGAAACACAAGTTATGAAGCAGCGGTCTAAAGACCGCTGCTTCATAACCCTGTCCGCCTGCTCTGAGCAGGCGGACAGGAACCGCCGGAAATCAACCCGATCGAATACGATCGGGTTGATTGACAGCTCCCTGCTGGCGGCCGATTGGCCGCGAGTCAGCAGGGGGCGGCGTTGCACCAGCAGCTCTTGTGAGCTGCTGGTGCAATGTTAAATGTGGAGAGCGTATTGCTCTCCGCATTTAGCGAGGTCTTGCGGACCTGATCCGCAGTGTCGGATCAGGTCCGCAAGCCCTTTGATAAATGGGCCCCATAAAGTGGTGTTTTGATGGAGAGCTGGTTGAATAGAAGACTATTATCTAGAAAGGTGAGGTAGACCTTGCTTCTCCTACACAAAGGCTGCAGTACTCAGTGGAAATGTCTGAAATAACTGCTTTTTTACCCTAATTAAGTCAAATATCATTTCACAGTAAGCCAAAAAAGGTTGCTAATATCATTACTTAGCATAACTCTCATTCTGGTCTTTTTTTAAAACTAGATTTGTCATAATTTTAAGAGTAGACAGCATGTGAATTTATACTGATAATGGTATGATATTAGTGTTAAATTACACTACTATTAAAGCTAAAAATTAGTTCTCCAGTGTTCCACTGGTATATGAAACAAATGTATCAACATATCACATTGTAAACATATATAGGAATTTTGTTATTGGTAATAGTGATATGAAACCCACATTTTTCTTTCATTATTTAATAGAGCATGCAATTTTAAGCAACTTTCTAATTTATTTCTATTATAATTTTTTCTTCGTTCTCTTGGTTTCTTTATTTGAAATGGCAGGAATCTAAGCTTAGGAGTCGGCCCATTTTTGGTTTAGCACCCTAGGTAGCGCTTGCTGATTGGTGGCTACGTTTAGTTTCATATCCATTTAAGAAACTATATTTATATAATTACTATATAATTAGCAAAAACATTGTGTTGCATGCATGTGCCAGATGAAGAAAATGATTTTGTGCATGTATTCACCATAAACAATTAACTCAGATAATGTATTACAACATATTTGTGCCAGTATTCTTCAGGGAATGTATTTTATATAACTAATGGCATGCACTGCCAAAAAATCTGCCAATAACAATACAAATAGAAATTGTTATTCATATTATTTTGATACTGTATATTGTTTTGTGGTGTACCTCTATAATATCTGGAGACGTTTGTTCAGTTACATGAATATCATGTTTATATATCAGAAAAATATATTGTTGAGGTATATTTTATATAAAAAAGACATGACCTCCATTCCAATCAATTAGAGTTTTTAGGTCAATTAATGCCACCATGTCCATTACTTAAAGGTACAGTATACTCCATATTTTTATTGTTTAAAAAGATAGATAATCCCTTTTTTACCCATTCCCCAGTTTTGCATAACCAGCACTGTTATATGAATACACTTTTTACCTCTGTGATTACCTTGTATCTAAGCATCTGCAGACTGCCCCCTTATTTCAGTTCTTCTGACAGACTTGCATTTTAGCTAATCAGTGCTGACTCACAAAAAACTCCACGGCAGTGAGCACAATGCTATCTTTATGGCACACATGAGCGCTGTCTAGCTGTAAAAAACTGTTAAAATGCACCGAGATAAGAGGTGGCCTTCAAGGGGTTTGGAATTAGCAGATGAGCCTACCTAGGTTTCACTTTCAATTAAGAATACAATGAGAACAAAGACAATTTGATGATAAAAGTAAATTGGAATTTTTTTAAAATGATATGCCCTGTCTGAATCATGAAAGTTTAATTTTGACTACACTGTCCCTTTAAAGGGAGATTAAACAGTTTGGGATTGTAATATAAAATGTTTAATTATGCATATATACTTTTATTATTTATTTTACCCCCAGTAATATAACCATGGAAATTATGTTTTTTTTCTTATTGTGAGTGCACTGCAGACTCCAAAAACCTAACTCTGCAACATATCTGTCTATCATTACCCTCAATAGAGTTGCTAAAAGCATACCTAGGTAAGCTAAAGAGCTGCTGATTGGTGGCTGCACATATGTGCCACATGTTGTTGGCTCACCCTTGTGCATTGCTGTTTCTTCAGCAATGGAGACAAAGAGAATGAGCAATTTAGATAAAAGAAGTAAATTAAAAAGTTGTTTAAAATAGTATTCTATATCTAAATCATGAAAGCAAAATTTGGGCTTCACGTCCCTTTAATGTAATCAGAAAGTTTATAGTATTGTACATACATTTGTTACAAGACTACAGAAAAGTCTTGCAATTACATGATGCATCTATTAAAGACAATATAACCAGAACATTAGGTTTTCTTACACTTGGATTAGGTAAACACATAATAAATGATAAAAAACATGATTGGAGTATTTTTCACTGTGGGGTTCACAGACCATCACAGAAATAGAAGATACAATGTCAAACACAGCTGCAAATTGAGGAAATATTGATACACTATTCTAAAGATATAAATATGGATTTGTAATTGGTCCAAGAATAGACAACCTGTTAAAAGGGATTTTATGGTGGATTCTGATGCTATTAGGAAGAGGATTCAATGAAATATAAGTAAACTGTGGGCACACAAATTCCAACATGCATGATGACCCAATTGTCAAAGGTGACGTTACTTTTAATGTCTAACACACTTGGAGCATGCATGGCTATCAGATTTCAATGCACTGGACTTACCTGCTTTTGCAAAGATAACTCCTTTTTGTAGAAAATGTATTATAGGTGATAGATAGATAGATAGATAGATAGATAGATAGATAGATAGATAGATAGATAGATAGATAGACAGATGGATACATAGATGGTAGGTAGGTAGATAGATAGATAACTAGATAGATGATAGATAGATAGATAGATAGATAGATAGATAGATAGATAGATTAAAAAACGCTTCTTGAGTATGCTTGTACTTTCTTCTATGCTGTGGTCAGTTAATGACAGATTTACACTATTTTTTGCACTACAAATAATTAAACAATTCACAGAAATTTGGAATTTGCTATCACTTTAAACTAAAGCTGTAAAATCTTATTTAATCTGTTGTTTTTCCATTAAATTTATCACCTGTGACTTTTGCAGTCAGCACTATTAATAATGTGGGAATATTTCGACAATATTATTTTATATAATTTATCTTCTCCTTGTTTATTTTTAACATAAGTAACAAATATGACATGGTAGTTTACAGTATGATTAAGTGTGCTTATAACAGTTCAATAGATATTGCATTGCTGTGGTCATATAATTTAGTTGACTAGTGATATATGGGGGAAACAATTTATGCTCATATTGCAGTTCTGTGCCCTAACAATATGAACATTATTGCAAGTTCTTAGCCTTTATTTCTCCATGACTTAAATTTAATATAGATATAAAGCCATTGCTAATTTTATTAAGGGACTTGCAAAATGTTATTGATATATTATTTACCCTACATTGACACCACCAGTTTACGATCTTCAGATTTTAAAGTTTTATATTAAAGAATCACATAAAAACAACTCAGTATGGGAACATACTGAAGAACTTCAATATGGGGGGTTCAGTGAAGAGCATTGTAGGGGGAAACATAGACATGTAGATGTGGTGATATACTGTGATGTGCTGCAAGTCAGCCTTTAAAGGGACATTGTACACTATGGGCGCCATGTACTAAGGCGTCAATTTTTTCGCACAGACCGTATCGAAATAACCCGCCGGCATTCGCACCATGCGGATGGCACTTCGTTACATGAATGTACTAAAAACCAAGCCGTAAAATTTCGCGTCTATTGTGTGTCGAAGACAATCGGATTATTGATAACTTTGAAGCTTCATACGGCGCGAAAGAGCAAAGTTAAGAAGCAGTCTGCGACCTGATTGGTTTAGTTCTTTACCCACGTGACGATCTAGGTGTCATAATCGCCAGACAAGCGGCAACGTCTGGCTGCTGACATGTATAAGAATGTGCATTTTCCCAGAAATCTTAGAATATTGTTTATTTACTTTTCGGTATTCACTTTGACAAGATGGCTTGCTCCGGAGATTCTGCTACTTCTAAGAAGACTCGCAACCCTAACTTCTCGCATCAACAGAATGTTGTACTTGTTGATCTAGTACTCGAATATTATGACAATATTTATGGTAGTCGAGTCAAGCAAACCCCAGGCGCTCGTAAGAAGATTATTTGGGAGAAAATTAGTGACGCAGTGAGTGCTCAAGGACCCACTAAAAAAGATATCGAGTCCTGCAAAAAAAGGTTCAACGATATCAAGCGTCAAACTAAATCCAAAATTGCCAAAGAAAAGCAATATGCCCGAGGTACTGGAGGCGGACAACCTTATGTCGCAGATTTGACAGACTTTGAAAGAAAAGTTTTACAGAGGCTTGGCACGGAGGTCATTGAGGGCATAACCGATGACTGTGATAGCGATATTCGTGGTAATTATAAGTTATAAATTAATATTTATATTGTTTTCTTGTCTGCTCCAAAATTGTTTCTCTTACGTTCATGTTTTACAAAATTGGATTCTGTTAACGGAATCTTGATTGTACAATTTCTGCTTTACTGTTCCTTTAAAATAGATTTATGATTTACATAACTTCTCTCTGTATCTATTTTTTTAAAGTTCCAGTGAACGAAAAAGGAAAGCATTCATGATGGAGCATGAAAAACATTTTAAATTATCTAATATGCTCAATTTTTACGAATATATACGAATCATGGCAGGATCCAGGAATCATGGCAGGATCCAGGGAAGTTGGAACGGACACTGATTATTTTCATGTTATGGTCACACACCATCTGAACATTGAGGGAATGGTACTGTTTTCTGTTCCTGAAAACTTCCTCACGTTCTCTGGATGGTTTGACTGCAACATGGGTGCAATCGATGGCTCCAAGTACATTGGGCATTCCAGCCATTCTATAAAAATTAGACTTCACAGATTGCCACTCTTCTGGAGTCGATGGAAGGCACACGTACCTTGGAAAGACGACCATCAAAGCATCAATAACTTTGGTTAGGTGCCTCGAAAAAGCAGACTGGCTGATGCCAATTATAACGCTAGACACAGCTTGGAATGAACCGGTGGCAAAAAAGTGTAAGGCTGCCAACAGTTTTAATAGTCCGGGTATGGCTTGTGAACGCGCTGTCATTGGTTCAAGGTATTCTGCTATTTCATTGTAAAGTTGCATAATAGCTTCTCTATCCAAACGGAATCTCTGGATAATCTCTCGATCAGAAATGCTTTCCAAACCCATACGTGGAAGGAAAACTCTAGGGACTCTAATTCTTCTACCTCTCCTTCTCTGCAAGTTGTTAATCGGTGCCTGTATAGCCCTTCTTCCTCGTAATTGAATTAATCGGAAAAGAAACATGTGTAAAACTGTCTCCATCTTCATTCACTGATCCAAAAACCAATAATGCTACAATAGTAGTCTAGTCCTTTCACTTAAGTACTTCTACCTGGCGTCAGGTTGATAACCCCTATAGTTTTCTATTGTATTCGCTACCTAAATGGTCGCGAAGGAAATCACGCAAAGTTACAGTGAAAGTTGGAGCGGGCGGATTAGTTGTAACATTCATAATTTCCGATTACAGCGAATTTACGTGCGATCGAACATGTAGTAAGTGGAAAAAGGCTTCGGAACGATGAGTTGAGTAAAATTACAATCGCTGATGAAAAATAGTGGTTTTTCGAGCAGATCGCAGATTGATAAATACGAGAAGCAGATCGTGAGCGAATTTTGATGCGGAAATACAGACGGACGGTCACTTCGAAGCTTAGTACATGGCGCCCTATATGTTTCTTTGCAGAAATGTTTTGTAGATGATCCATTTATAAAGCCCATTTGGGACTTTTTTGTAACAATGTATAGTGTTGCTTATTTTTAAATAACATTGTGCTGATTGTCAAACTCCTAACCAAGCCCCGACATTTTAGATGTATACTGATGTCTACAGACTACTGCTTGTTCCAGCTGTGTATAATGGGTCTTTTCATATGCAAGGGAGGGTGGAGTAGTATCTGCTCTTCTTGCTTTTTCAGCCCTTTTCAGTATGTGTCACGGCCTAACCTCATCAACAGTGCTAATTAGAGATTCTCAGTATGTTTTTAAAAAGGTTTTATACTGGATTTTTATATCAGTATCTGTGTAAATTCTTCTTTCCAGTAGTATATATTACATGCAGTTATATGAATATTGGTGTATACTGTCCCTTTAAGGTATATATCAGTGACAGGTCATAAATAGATTCAGTAGAAAAAAATGGGGAGGAGTTGATCAGTATGTGAAATAATATAAAAGGTTACAGAATTTGTAGGAACTAATAACATAGTGACATAGTAGATGAGGTTGATAAAAGACCAAAGTCCATCAAGTTCAACCTATACAAATCTAATATACTTACAAAGAAGCTCCAGTTAAGCTTAAATTATTATTATTTTTTTAAAAGTGGAAGAGAGAGCAAGCAGGAACCAATTATGTACCTACAAAAAGACAGGGATTGCAGCATACAAATCAATCATAACAACAGCTCTACATGATATTATAGTACAAATAAATATACCGGAGGAAATTCCCAGCAACACCTCCACTAGAGGGTGGCTTTGCAACGAAAGCGAAAATCTGCCTCCATAGTAATCCTTGAGGATCTATGCTGGGGTGTACATAGCGGCTTAGACACAGTATTTTCAACAGTTGCAGCAAACAGTATATATTCAATCTGTTGGTGGTGAGTGAAGTAATATGGGGTATGCGCAAAACCTGTACCAGAGGGCACCACTACATATCACAGTAGCTATACGGTGTAATGGAAAATACGCATATTAAGATCTATGTGCACCCCCACAATTTTGGTAACTAATAAATTATGATTGATTTGTATGCTGCAACCCCTGTCTTTTTTGTAGGTACATAATTGGTTCCTGCTTGCTCTATCTTCCACTTTTTTAAAAAAATACTACCTTTAAGGGTCAGCATACTATTTTCTAGGGTTGATATACCCTCTCTAAAGTTTTGTTGAGAGTGTGTATATATATATATATATATATAGTATGACCTCCCTATACATATTTTGGATGAGCTTAAATTAATCCCATTAAAAGGTGACACATTTAATACAAGCAATAGAAACATAGAAACATAGAAACATAGAAACATAGATATTGACGGCAGATAAGAGCCATAGGCCCAGCAAGTCTGCCCGACCTTACCTAACAGTATAAACTTATCTAGTTCGTAGGATAGCCCTATGCTTGTCCCATGCATTTTTAAAGTCCCCCACAGTGTTTGTTGCTACTACCTCTTGAGGAAGTTTATTCCATAAATCAATCACTCTTTCTGTAAAGAAGTGCTTCCTCAAATTACTTCTGAATCTACTACCCTTTAGCTTGAGCTCATGACCCCTTGTTCTTGAATTTTCCATTTTATGTAAAATACCCACAGCCTCAGTTTTACTAAACCCTTTAATGTACTTGAAAGTTGCTATCATATCACCTCTTTCCCTTCTCTCCTCTAAGCTATACATATTTAGGTCATTGAGCCTATCCTGGTAAGTTTTATTTTTTAGACCATGTACCATTTTGGTAGCCCTCCTTTGCACAGATTCAAGTTTGTTAATATCCTTCTGAAGATATGGTCTCCAGAACTGCACACAATACTCAAGATGAGGCCTAACTAATGATCTATAAAGTGGCATAAGAACCTTACAATTTCTGCTGCAAATACCTCTACCAATACATCCAAGCATTCTGCTAGCCTTACTCGCTGCATTACTACATTGTTTACTAAGTTTTAAATCATCTGAAATAATAATTCCCAAGTCCTGTTCCTCGTCTGTAACAGTCAGTAAAGTGTCATTGAGTCTGTAATTAACATTTGGATTTTTCTTCCCTAAATGCATTATTTTACACTTTGCTGTGTTAAACTTTAGACCCCAGTCATTTGTCCAATCCTCCAATTGTTGTATATCACTTCTCATTTTGTCTACCCCCCCTGGAACATCCACTCTGTTGCAAATTTTTGTATCATCTGCAAAGAGACATACTTTCCCCTGTAGCCCTTTGCTGATATCGCAGATAAATATGTTAAACAAAACAGGCCCCAGAACTGACCCCTGAGGAACACCACTAGTAACAGCCCCCTCTGCTGAATGAACTCCATTTACTAAGACACTTTGTTTTCTGTCCTTAAGCCAGCATTCCACCCAGTTCACAATTTTTGAATCTAGACCAAGGAGATATAGTTTGTGAATAAGTTTATTGTGTGGGACGGTGTCAACTGCTTTGCTGAAATCTAGATATGCTACATCAACTGCTCCTCCCTTGTCTAATACTTTTGTTACATAATCAAAGAAGTCAATTAGATTAGTCTGACATGATCTCCCTGAAGTAAAACCATGCTGATTTTGGTCCTCTAAATTGTTTGTCTTTATGTAAGTCATAATTCTTTCTTTTAAGAGGCTTTCCATTAATTTCCCTACTACTGAAGTTAAACTAACTGGCCTGTAGTTGCCAGATTCTTCTCTACTGCCCTTTTTATGAAGGGGTATTACATTTGCTATTCTCCAATCATCTGGGACAGCTCCTGTTAATAGTGACTGATTAAACAGATCAGTTAATGGGACAGTTAGCACTGATCGAAGTTCTTTTAAAACCCTTGGATGAATATTATCAGGACCCACTGCCTTTGTAACATTTATTTTTGATAATGCTAACAAAACCTCATCCTCTGTAAAAAGATTACTGTTAAGCTTGTTTCTATTTTGCGTTGCATCCCTTAATGTAGACATTGTATCTTCACAATCTTTAGTGAAAACAGAACAGAAGTAATCATTGAGACAGTCTGCAATCTGCAATTGCTTCTGAATTCTGTTTCTAGCCAGACATGTATCCAAACCATTTTTAAATGTATCTAAGATATTGACATTCACTACCTCCTTTGGTAATGAGTTCCACAACTTTATTGCTCTTACAGTTAAAAAACCTTTCCATTGCAGGAGATTAAATATCCTTTCTTCCAGCCTTAAATTGTGACCTCTTGTCACAAACAATTTTCTTGGAATAAACAAAGCTTCTTCCATCTCTGTATATGGGCCTTGAATATATTTATATAAAGTAATCATGTCACCTCTCAAGCGCCTTTTTTATAGTGTAAAGAGACCCAGTTTGGTTAGCCTCTCGCATAGTCTCTCCCTCTCCATGGCCAGTAGAATGTGTGGTTATAAAAGGAGAGGTACCTGGAGCAGGAATAGTAAGGTTTGTATGCCACTTTACAGGTCTTTAGTTAGGCCTCATCTTGAAAATTGTTCAGAAGATATATATTACATTGAATCTGTTCAATGTAGGGCTACCAAAATGGTTTAGGGTCTAAAAAATAAGTCAATTAAGAGACCTAAATAAGTTGAGGCTGCAAGCATGTTACACAAAAGAAGATGAAAACCAGAACAAGGGGTCATGATCACAAGTTGAAGGTTAAGAGGTTTAAGAGTAATTTGCAGAATAACTTTTTCACAGAATGGGTAGTTGATTGCTGTAACAAACTTCCATTAGAGGTAGTAAAGACAAACTCTCCATACCCCTTAGCTTTGTGGCCCTTCTCTAAACTTTTTTTTTTAGGTCTGAAATGTCTTTTTTTGAGATCCGTCCCCAGAACTGCACTCCATACTCAAGGTGAGGTTTTACCAGGGATTTACAGTATATAATGATAATGTGGAATGTATAATGTATGTGGCCTGTGGAAACTGGGAGTAAAGCTCTATTTAGAATAGAGGTTGTACATAAAGTCCTACATTACGAAATGAAATATTGGACAAAATAAATAACCAACATGACCATGAAGGGTAAGGCTATAGTAGTGGTGGACTTTAATTTGCCAGATCAGCTAGAAGCAAGTATATTCTTGAATCCTTGGGAGGGGAGTTACTTGAGTAATTGTTTAATAAACCAACTCAAAATAATGTTATATTAGATTTAATACTCATAAACAGTTATGTAGTATCAGATGTGTCTGTGGGTGAGAACTAGACATGTGCGTTTTGTTTCGTTCCGTATTTAAATTCGGACGAATTTGTCAAATTCGGAGATTCGGATCAATTTGAATTTCCGAATTACTGTAGCACCGAATCTAACGAATAAATCCAAATTAGTTTGGATTTATTCGTAACATTCGGATGGCCATGGACTAATCACAATTACACTAGTATTGTACTGTATATTAGGTTATATCACTCTGCTATGGGTTACACCTAATATTACAGTACATAATACTAGTCTAATACACAGCACATCCCAACTAACACATACCGAACTTCCGAATTTACGAATCGAATCCGAACCGAATACATCCGAATGTATTCAAATCCAAATTAATCCGAATGAATCCGAAACGAATGCATTCGAATGTATCCAAATTCGAATCGATCTGAAAACAAAATTAGAAAACATCCGAATCGATCCGATACGAACCAAAACTAATTTTTTCGCCGAGCACAAGTCTAGTGAGAACTTAGCTTCCATTGACCATTAATCTGTTTGGATTTATATTTTGTGCAGGCACTGTGCAACCACACTAAAGCAAAAATTTTAGATTTTATGAAGTCAGATTTTTCATACATGGGAGAATATCTTGACAATTCTTTGAAACTCTTCTTACAGGAGCACAAGAACAGTGGGAATATTTGAAGGGTGCAATTTTTATTTTAAAATATTTTATTGAGGAATGTTAGAAATATAACAAATACAAGAAGTCTCATGTCACAAATGCAAAACAACTTTATGCAAATATAACAAACTACAATGACATTACTTCACATCTTAGTGATACAGTTAACAATGAAAAAGTACCGTTACATTAGGCACAGTAATATTCAGTTGTATGGAGTCCTCATTTTAAATTATTTATATAGCTGGAAATAAGTAGCCATTAGCTGGATCCTATTAGATCAGAAGAACTTTAGAGAAAACTCTGTCGCTACAAAACAAGCCCATAACGTGTAGACTATAATACACATTCGGATCTTACTAAATAATATCAGAAGAGGGTTACATTAACGAAAATTTACAAGAAATAGTAAGAAACTTCAGGCCTCTAGTGGGGGAGGGTAATACAATAGAAGGGCAAAAGGGAAGAAGAGGAGAGAGGGGGACGGATTTAGGGGGAGAGATTTTAAGTCAGTTCCGACTTTATAACGAAAGTACTAGTAAACCCTGATTTCTATGGTGTGTGAAACTCACTCCACTTACACCAGATCTCGTGATATAACTCAAGTTTGTTTAAGTTTTGGAAGGCAAATTCCTCCATATTTCTTATATATTCAATAATAGCAACTACTTTTTTAAGGGACGGGGAGGAAGACTGCTTCCAGTCTCTGGCAATGGCTAGTTTAGTAGCCATAAGTATGTAGGAGGAAAGAGTTCTCTCCGCCTCAGTCATTTCTGGAAAGCCATGATGCAGGAGACCCACAGACGGGCAGGGTCGCAATGAAATGTCCAGAGCACTCAAAATACCAAAAACAGATCTCCAGAGACCCTTTATCTTGGGACACTCCCACCAAATATGTATATGTGTTCCCAGGCCACCACAATCTCTCCAGCACAAGGGAGAGGTTGTTCGATAGAACTTGTGTAGAGTGACCGGCACAAAATGCCAACGAGTTGTTATTTTATAATATAACTCCCACAGGGTTGCACTGTGAAGTATTTTTTTTAGCTCTAGTCAGCTCCCCAAGCCATATCGATATCTCAGAATCTACATGAAGTTCCCTCTCCCAAGCTCTATATTGACTATTTTAAGCCGGATGAGGGGGGGGGGAGATCATTAGATTGTAGTGAAACAAAAGAGAGCCTTTGAGTGATCTGCCAGCATCCCATCTTTGTTCCCACTTAGTGGGTGTCCGTGTAGATTGCCCTACCAGCCCCCAGGATTTAAAGATACTGGCTAGCCAAAGAAATTCAAAGCTAAGTGAGGGAGGGAGAGTTTACTACTCACTTCCTAAAAAGTTAAAAGAGAATCATCTTTGTACAGGGAGGATATAGGTAAATTAGCAGCGGCTGACCAAGTACCTACATGCGTTTCACACATTGAAACTAAAACATTACGAATTTTATAGAAAGATGAGGGATGAGGGGAGATTGTCTCCATATGCTTTTTGCTGTCCCAATGCCTTAATGCATCCATAATGAGCGGATGCTCTATTTTTAGGTTCTTACGTACATGTATAGGAATCCAGGGTAGATCAGAAAGAAATATGCCTTTGGGGAGAAATGACTGTTCGACTTCTTGCCAATGGAATCTAGAGTCCTTTATACTCCACCCCATAATATGGGCTAGCCGCGTTGTGATAAATTAAAATACTTGGGTATTCCAGCCCACCACGATGTATGGGCTGTTGGATCACCGTAGAAATCCTAGGTCTCCTACCTTTCCAGATATACTTTGATATAATGCTTTGGAGTTTATTTAATATCGGCCTTGGGACCAAAAGGGTTATGCATCTGAAAAGATACGTGAGCTTTGGGAGCAGCGACATTTTAACTGCGGCAATTCTACCTGTCCATGAGAATTCCCTATATTCCCAGCTTTCCAAGAGCTTTCTGAACTCTGGAATGCGGTCAGAAAAGTTTCTCGTAATCATTATGTTAGGGTCTGGGCTCAGGTGAATGCCTAAATGCTTAATAGAAGTGGAAGACCATTGAAAATTATATTTTCTTTTCAATGATTCTAGATCATGTGTTGGGATATTCATATGTAGTACCTCTGTTTTCGTATAGTTTAGTTTATAGAAGCTACAACGTGCAAACAATTCCAAGCGTTTAAAAACCGCTGGCATAGAACTGGTAGGGGATGTAAGTAGTAGTATTAAAAGTTCTTAGTAATATGGGGCATAAATCTCACTAAAGGTTTTATAGAATTGTCCTGTGTATCCATCAGGACCTGGAGCTTTATTACTCTTTAGTTGAGCAATAGCTGTCTTTAGTTGAGTCATAGAAATTGGTAAATGTAATAAGTCTGCAGCTCCCTCGTTTATCTCCGGGAGATCCAGGGATTTCAGGAGCCCCTGTATCTCCTCAATGGAGGAAACGTCAGTAGATTCTTCTTTGCCCAAACTGTATAGTTTAGAATAGAAAGTCCTAAATGACTCACCTATATCTCCAGGAGAGATTGCCACCATATTCTCATATAGAATTGAGGATATGGTACGTTGTGCCTGCCTAAATATGAGTTTAGATGCTAATAGGGTATTAGCCTTATTACTATGGTAATAGAAAATTTGCTTAAATTTGCTGAGGGTTTTTTGGACCTTAACTAGCTCAAGTCTGTTAAGTTAAGTCTTGATGGCCTCTAACTGCTTTGCACCTTGTATAGTCGGGTTTAACTTTAGAAGGGAGGACTGTCATCTGTATGCACAGGTTAGTTCGGCTAGCGACCTGCCCTGTATATTCTTAATGTGAGCTGTTTTTTTAATTAGGGAGCCTCTGATGTATGCTTTCAGAGAGGCCCATATGTATTGTACTTCCGTTTGCTTTTTTTCATTGAACTGTATAAACTCCTGTAGTTCAATTTTAAGTTCCTGCAAAGTGTTAGGATTTGCCAGAATCCAGTCATCATATCTCCATTTTCTGCTAGGAGTTATCTGGGGGGGTAAGAAGGAAATGACTACAGGGTCATGATTAGACCAAGGTATTAACTCTATCTTAGAACTATGAATTTCATTTAATGTCCAAGACTCTACAAACACATAATCAATCCTTGAGAACATTTTATGTGCATTCGAATAAAATGTGAAGTCACTATCTGAGGTGTGCATTGCTCTCCATATATCCTACAGTCTGTACTGAGACATCAAAGATCTAAAAGCACATGCTAGGGAGCTGACTGAGCGATCAGATCTGGATGTTGAAATTCCTTTTTTATCTACGAGGGGGTCCCAAACAAGATTAAAATAACCTCCTATAATCAAGGTTCCCTGTTTGATCTTAGCTATAAGTTTGAGTGTAATTTTCAAAAAGGGTATCTGTCGAGTGTTCGGGGCATAAAGATTTGCTAGGGTATACTTGCGATCATTTAATTTACATATAGTTATAACATATCTGGCTTCTGGGTCAGTTTCAACATGTAAGATCTCTACTTTTAGTTCATCTTTAATTAAAATGGCAACTCCCCTGGATTTAGTAGAGTGTGAGGCTTCGAATTTGGTGGAAAAGTTTTTGAAGGAGTAAGGGATGCCTGAGGTACTAGTCCAATGGGTCTCCTGCAAAAAGACAATGTTGGCTTTGGAGAGTCTAAGACTAGAAGTAAGGAGGCTCCTTTTGGTCGGGGGGAGTTAAGGCCCTGAAAATTATGAGTGATTACTCGTAGGTTCATCATTGGAGGAGAGAAAAAAAAAAGGGAAGGAAGGGGTTAAAATAAATAAACAGGTTAAAAAGGGGTAGACGGGGAAGGGAGGAGGCTTCTGAAGTATAAGTTACAGATATACTGGGCGAATGGTCTAGTTGAGAAATCTAGATATCTGAGAGCCTAGGGCTTTGATGGGTCTGAGAACTAATTGCATATGATCTAAGGATATAATGCAGTCTGACATAAAAAAAGTAGTAAAAGGGGGAATAGAGGGGGATATTCAGTGGGTAAGCACCGCTAGAAGTGTGGGATTCTTACTGTATATATTTATGATATAATATAAAATCAAAGGATAAAGTATTGGTCGTCGTCTGGGGGGGGGGGGGGCGAATAACCAATAAGTAAAAAGAGAAAAAGAAAATAGCATAAAGAGGGATGGTAGTTGAAAATAGTAGTGAGAGGGGGTATGAGCAGAAATAAGAGGGGAAATAGAAACACAAGAATATAATTAGACAAGAAAATGAACAAAGATAACTTTACAATAAATAAGCAGGAGACAGGAATATCCCCAATTCCGACATGAATAACATTAATAAAACCATAAAGAAGCTGTTCTAGAACTTGCAGCCTTAAAACGTTTAACTAAACTACTAACATTTGAAAAACATTTAATACATACATACAAAAGATTACCCAAGGTCACCAACCTTTGTTACTTTATTTTCCATCACCTTTTTACTGCCTCTTTGGTCCCTTAACTAATTTGACATATTACTAAGTATAGGCTATTGCTTCATATATGGCTGGTGAATACTTACTTTTATTAGATTAAATGTAGTGATTTTCTAAGGTCACTTAGCCTAGTTTTTTTAGGAGCTGGGACTGGCTTGAAAGATACATATATAGCTAATATACTAGTAGTGGGCAAGAGGGCCAACAGCATTTATATATGGATGCATTTCTACCTGTAATGAGTGACTATCTTCTTATTGCCAGCTTTACATAAGGGCATTGCTACTAACTAGTTTGTTATTTTTATGTTATGACATCTTAGTGTTACAACCGATTATAGCGTAACTATTCGATTCATCTTTTAGATATTTGAAAGCTATAGGAAAGCTGCAGGTAGTACACATTTCGGATCAATTATTATTATACCAGCCAGCCATTGTTATTCCCAGAGGTTACAATTATAGACTAATTATCTAATAGAATGGCATTTACAATCTACCTTATCTTCTGTTCCCTTCAGCAGACAAGCGCAAATGTCCGATATTTAAAGATAATATGGGAAACAGTCTATAGTTCATGTTTAATGCAGATATTTACCAAGGCGTGTATGCGGGTTATAGTAACTCAAGAGTCAGGTGAGTTGATCCCCAGCTGACAATAATCTCTAATTAATGGTAGGATTGGTCGTGTAATTAACATTAATTTAAAAGTGCACAGTATCACATAATAAGTATTAGTCAAATCCAAGCCAGCTTTAAAGGTCCGCGGATCAGTTTTTAACCTGTATAAGGAATAAAAATAAGGATCACAGAAAAGGATTCATGGTGCCTGCAACTGCAGGAACAGCTCTTAGGTAACCAGTCCTGCAGATGAACTGCAGAGGATAGTGAAGTTCTTGGTATGCAGCGTTGTATTTAAAGTTCTTGCTGAGTAGTATTCCATCTCTTGGATGCTGGGGACACACGTCTTGGTTTGGGATCCCATTCAGAGGCTGCTGCCCGAAGAAGAGAGGAGTTTAGTTGTGGGGGATCATGGACATGAGCTTCCTGCTGAAGAAGGAGAGGCTCTCGCTGTGTAGGGGGAATAGTAGGGGGGTTCTGCTGAAGGGTGCAATTTTTGATGCAAATGCACATTGTATTAGGAATGCCTTTAAATGGTAAAAGGAGTAAAATCAAAGGAGACCAATATGGTTTTCTAGAGAAGTAGCACATGCTATAGATAAAAAAAAGGCAATTAAAAGGCATAGCAATTAATTAGGAAGGCTAAAGGTCATGCAGAAGAGAAGATAGCACAGTCAGTGAGAAAAAGGGACATGATATAACAGCTACAGGAGAAAAACAAAGGGAAGAATGGTAAAACTCAAAGCATTTGATGGTAGAGTGGTAAAAGGAGTAAAATCAAATTACAGACTTAATGATTACTTCTGTTCTGTCTTCACTAAAGGTTGTTAAAATAGAACTAAATTAACCCTTTAAGGACCGTGCATTTCAGACTAAAACTTGCCCAAAAGAGTAGAGAATTTTTAGCATTTTTCCAATCACTCTATTGAAACCTATCAAACTATATTTTTATTGTTTAGTAGACAGCCAAAGGTTTTGATCTAGGCACATTGCCCATTTTGGTATTTTTAATGCCACAGTTTTACTGCAAAATGTGATCATATTAAAACAATTGTCAATTTTTCACAAACTTTGGGGTTCTCACTGAAATTGTTTACATACCGCTTGTGCAGTCATAACACAAATGGATGTAAAAACTTTTCTGGGTTCCCTTTTATTCAGAAATAGCAAACATCTTTGCCTTTGGCATTGCTTTTTGTTCATTTGAAGGTCGCTAATTGTAGCTGTGTACCACACTTCTGAAATTCCTGGCAGTTAATGTGCTAATCATGTAGCTTGTAAGGTTACGTTTAGCTATAGTATAGAGATTACCCTCTCAACTGTTTCCTTCTACCTTCTGATCCCTACCTGATCTTCCTAAACAGCTCTTTTCCCTCCCTCACCCACAACTTGTCACCACCATCTTAGGAATTGGCAGACAGTCTGCCAATATGAAGTTTTAGTCCTTTTATTATTACTATTATTATTATTATTATTATTATTATTATTATTTTCTACAGTGCAAGGTTACCCTTTTACCTTCCCACCTCACTGATCCCTCCTAAAAAGTTCTCTAAACCACCCTATAACTAGTGTCTGCCATCTTAGGTACTGGCAGATGTTTGCCAGTACCATGTTTTCTATCCATTTATATTTTTATTTACTTTAAAAAAACAAACACATTTTTCTGTAGTGTAATTGCCCGACTGATACCTGATGCAGAGAGGGACACAGAGTGTCTCTCTCTGCATCAGTCTCTCTGCATGTCTATTTCTGCATATCTATTTCTACATACAGAAATAGAGTGATCTTGCCACTCTTAGTGAGATCGCGGCAGAAAGAAGCCCAGGACAGCAGCTGGTCCTTAAGGGCTTTATGACCAGTATTGTACAGGGTACAGCGCTGGTCGTTAAGGGATGCTACTAAAAAGGGAAATGGACTTAGCAATAATCTTTTTTTTTTTTTTTTACAGATGATGAGGTTTTATTGACATTTTACAAAAATAAAAGAAAAAGAGTGGGTCCTGATAATATTCATTCAAGGGTTTTAAAGGAACTTCTATCTTCACTAGCTGCCCCATTAGCTGATCTATTTCATTAATCACTAGTGACAGGAGTAGTTCCAGATGATTGAAGAATAGCTAATATAAAGTAATAGAATAACTTAAAAGGAAAGAATTATGACTTACATAAAGGCAAACAATTTAGAGGACAAAAAACAGCATGGTTTTACTTCAGGAAGGTCATGATAGCATAATCTGATTTATTTCTTTGACTATGTAACCAAAGTTCTAGGCCAAGGTCAAGTAGTAGCGGTAGCTTATCTAGATTTCAGAAAAGCATTTGACACTTTCTCACACAACAATCTAATTCATAAATTGTATTTCATTGATCTAGACTCTAAAAGTGTAAATAGGCAGAATGCTGGCTTAGGAATAGAACACAGAGTATCTTAATAAGTACAGTGCATGCAGAGGATGCGACAGTTACTAGTGGTGTTCCTCATGGACCACTTATAGGTCAATTTTTGCATAACATTTTTATCAGCAATATCAGGAAAGGGCTTCAGGAGAAGTAATGTTGGACAGCAGATTATTCAAAATGTGTTACAGAGTTGATGTTGAAGGGAAGTGGATCAAATGAGAAGTAATATAAAAAAATGGAGTATTGGACACATTGAAGTTCAATCCTATTGGCTGATTGGATCAGCCAATAGGATTGAGCTTGCATTCTATTGGCTGTTCCAATTAGCCAATAGAATGCGAGCTCAATCCTATTGGCATAATTGGATCAGCCAATAGGATTTTTCCTACCTTAATTCCGATTGGCTGATAGCATCCTGTCAGCCAATCGGAATTCAAGGGACGCCATCTTGGATGACGTCATTTAAAGGAACCTTCATTCAGTGTTAGGACGTTGTTTGAAGAGGATGGCCCCGCATCGGCTGGATTGAAGATGTACCCACTCCAGATGGATGAAGATAGAAGATGCCGATTGGATAAAGACTTCTGCCGCTTGGAGGACCTCTTCTGCCCGGATCGGATGAATACTTCTGCCCCTCTGGAGGTCCACTTGTGCCCGGCTGGGTGAAGATGGCTCAAGGTAGGGAGATCTTCAGGGGGGTAGTGTTAGTTTTTATAAGGGGGGATTGGGTGGGTTTTAGAGTAGGGTTGGGTGTGTGGGTGGTGGGTTTTAATGTTGGGGGGGTATTGTATTTTTTTTACAGGTGAAAGAGCTGATTACTTTGGGGCAATGCCCCGCAAAAGGCCCTTTTAAGGGATATTTGTAATTTATTATTTTGGGGAGCTTTTTTATTTTATTATGGGGATTAGATTAGGTGTAATTAGTTTTTCTGTAATTTAGTGTTTGGTTTTTTTTTGTAATTTAGTTTATTTAAATTAATTGTAATTAATTGTAGGTAGTTTAGGGAATTAATTTAATTATAGTGTAGTGTTAGGTGTAATTGTAACTTAGGTTAGGATTTATTTTACAGGTAATTTTGTACTTATTTTAGCTAGGTAGTTATTAAATAGTTAATAACTATTTAATAACTATTGTACCTAGTTAAAATAAATACAAAGTTGCCTGTAAAATAAATATAAATCCTAAGCTAGCTACAATGTAACTATTAGTTATATTGTAGGTATCTTAGGGTTTATTTTATAGGTAAGTATTTAGTTTTAAATAGGATTAAGTTATTTAATTATGTTAAATTTATTTTGTTTAATTTAAATTATATTTAAGTTAGGGGGGTTAGACTTAGGGTTAGGAGTTAATAAATTTAATATAGTAGCGGCGACATTGGGGTCGGAAGATTAGGGGTTAATAAATTTAATATAGTTGCGGCGACGTTAGGGGTGGCAGATTAGGGGTTAATAAATGTAAGTAGGTGTCGGCGATGTTAGGGACGGCAGATTAGGGGTTAATAAAATTTAACTAGTGTTTGCGAGGCGGGAGTGTGGCGGTTTAGGGGTTAATATATTTATTAAAGTGGCGGCGATGTCCGATCGGCAGATTAGGGGTTAATATATTTATATTAGTGTTTGCGATGTGGGGGGGGGGGCTCGGTTTAGGGGTTAATAGGTAGTTTATGGGTGTTAGTGTACTTTTAGCACTTTAGTTAAGAGTTTTATGTTCCAACGTTAGCCCATAAAACTCTTAACTACTGACTTTTAAATGCGGTAGGAGTCTTGCCAGGAGAGGGTCTACCGCTCACTTCTTCCAATACTCGTAATACCAGCGTTAGGCAAATCACATTAAAAAGATAGGATACGCAATTGACGTAAGGGGATTTGCAGTAGCCTCGAGTCGCGGAAGAAAAGTGAGCGGTAGACCCTTTCCTGCCTGACTCGTAATACCAGCGGGCGTTAAAAAGCAAAGTTGGGACCTCTCAACGCTGCTTTTTAAGGCTAACACCAAACTCGTAATCTAGGCATAAGGTTTTATACCAATTTACAGGTCTTTAGTTAGGCCTCATCTTGAAAATTGTTCAAAAGATATATATAACATTGAATCTGTTCAAAGGAGGGCTACTAAAATGGTTTAGGGTCTAAAAAAAAAAGTAAATTTAGAGACCTAAATAAGTTGAGGCTGCAAGCATGTTACACAAAAGAAGACGAAAACCAGAACAAGGGGTCATGATCACAAGTTGAAGGTTAAGAGGTTTAAGAGTAATTTGCAGAATAACTTTTTCACAGAATGGGTAGTTGATTGATGTAACAAACGTCCATTAGAGGTAGTAAAGACAAACTCTGTGAGGGACTTTTAAAATGCCTGGAATAAGCATAAGGCTGTTCTACAAACTAATTAAGCTTAAATATGAGCAGACTTGTTGGGCTTATGGTTATTATTTGCCGTCAAAATCAATGTTTCTTTGTTATTGCAGTGGTCCAAGTTAACCTTTAGAATTAAATGTACTGCAAAGTCAAAAATCTTTTTTTATAACTCAGATAGCAGCAATAGATTACTGGGAGACAGCTGAATGCATCTGGTGAGTCAACATACTGTATGTGCAGCCACCAATCATAAACTAGCTCCCAGTCATATATTGCTGCTCCTGACATTACCTAGGTAAGCTTGTCAACAAAGGATACCAAAACAACATAGCAGATTTTATAACAGAAACAAATTGGAAAGTTATTTACACTTGCTCTCTTTGGACTTACTGTCACTTTAATAGCAGTGCCTGTGTTGTAAATAGTTTCAAAGTTTCATGGTAATGGCTCCAAGTTAACCTTTAGAATTAACTGAGATGAATCTGGGTCATAGATAAGGTTAGGAGAACTGGGCTGTGTCACTTGTGGCTGTGAGTGAAAATCACTGTTAGGGATAGTGCCAATAATACTAATAACTAATAAAAATATAGGTATCAATTCTATAGCAGCTGAGGAAACAGATCCTTGGCAACTGATCACAACAATGATCCATAAATGGTTGCTATTTAGTATAATGCATGTACTGTGCTGTCAGTAAAATAATAGCAACCTGAGCATGGCCAAGCCACTAAAATGGAGCTGTCCCTAGGATTTTGCCCTAATACTGGAGAGTTTAATAGATGTGGCTACAATTTAATTTCATTATGTAAAGTACATTTCTATGCTTTGGAGAAATCATTTTATAGTCATTCTGATTTAGTTCTGGGGTTCTCAGGTCAGCAGGAATATGCATTTAGAGGAAATTGTTACATGGATTCTTTTCCTTTCTGAACAAAATATCTGCAGGAATTAAATCTTAATCTTACATGACTTCATAGATGTATAAGTATACATAACATTTAACTATCTTAATTTACTACTTAAAGTAATTTAAATATAAAAAGTATATATATATAATACATTTGTCATTTGTCTATAGAAAGCCTTGTGTACTGTGGATTATTTTTACTGTAACACGTTACCTGTTTCCAGATGTATCCAATTGCCTGCCTATCTATCTATCTATCTATCTATCTATCTATCATATGTCATCTATTTCTGTCTGTCTGTCTATCATCTATTTAAAGGGACAGTCAAGTACAAAAAAAACTTTCATGATTTAAATAGGGAATGTAATTTTAAACAACTTTCCAATTTACTTTTATCACCAATTTTACTTTGTTTCTTGGTATTCTTAGTTGAAAGCTAAACCTAGGAGGTTCATATGCTAATTACTTAGACATTGAAAACTGCCTCTAATCTGAATGCATTTTGACCATTCTAGGACATTAGTTCATGTGTTTCATATAGATAACATTGAGCTCATGCACGTGAAGTTACCCTGGAGTGAGCACTGATTGGCTAAAATGCAAGTCTGTCAAAACAACTGAAACAAGGGGGCGGTTTGCAGAGGCTTAGATACAAGGTAATCACAGAGGTAAAAAGTGTATTTCTATAACAGTGTTGGTTATGCAAAACTAGGGAATGGGTAATAAAGGGATTATCTATCTTTTTAAACAACAAAAATTCTGGTGTTGACTGTCCCTTTAAATATTATCTATCTATGTCTGTCTATCTTAGCATACTATATCTGTCTGTCTGTCTGTCTGTCTATTTATCTATATACTCTCATAAGTAAATATTTCAAAAGGAAACTTGACAAATAGCATGCTATTTTATTTTCTACATTTTAAAATTAATATTATCAGATTTATATTTAAATAAAGCTTCTTTGCAAACTATTTGCCATATTTATTTATAAAAGCAAAGTAGTACATTGTGTGTGGATATAATACATCACTATATAGCTAGAAGGGCTAGATTACGAGTGGCGTGCTAACTGTTGTGCACAAGCAATATCGTGTTTATCGCAGGTGTTTGTGCGCATCGTAAGTAGCGCGAGTATTAAAATTTGAAAGTGAACTCATTTACTCGAGCGCAATTGAAGTTAACTGTTACATTCGATTAAAAGGTTGCACAAAAAACATCAAAAATACATTATAAAGTACAGTTACACTCATAATAGAACTGTCTAGCAAAAATTATTTTAAAAAATATTGCAATAAGAAAGTTATAAGGACTTATATATATACTTAGATATGAAGAGGGGTACTTATCAAGCCATCTACTTTACCTACCTTCGCTGGTCCAATATGCCCGCCTAAGCTCGCCTCACATCGCCGCCGCGGACCTGAATACGTTCGCCTAAGTTATCAAAAAAGCTGTCAAAAAGCCGCGCACCAAGTACGGGGCGATGAGCAGTGGACTGTGATAGTTATCACTCATCCGATCTCGCTGCTCTTCGGCTTTTTGACAGCTTTATTGCTAGCCTGTCACTAAGCACCCACACTAACCACACTGTTCTACACCCTATACCGGTGCCCCCGGAGCCCCCCGCAACTAAATAAAGTTACTAACCCCTAAACCGCCGCACCTAGACCCCGCCGCAACTCTTATAAATGTATTAACCCCTAAACTGCCGCTCCCGGACACCGCTGCCACCTACATTATACCTAGTAACCCCTATCCTGCCCCCCTATACCGCCGCCACCTAGAATAAATTTATTAACCCCTATCCTGCAGATCCCGGACCCCGCTGCAACTAAATAAATAGTTTAACCCCTAAACCACCGCTCCCGGACCCCGCTGCAACCTATATTAAACGTATTAACCCCTAATCTGCCCCCCTACACCGTCGCCATCTATAATAAATGTATTAACCCCTATCCTGCCCCCCCCTACACCGCCGCCACTGTAATAAAATAATTAACCCCTATCCTGCCCCCCCTACACCGCCGCAACTCTAATAAAATTATTAACCCCTAAACCTAAGTGTAACACTAACCCTAACACCCCCTTAACTTAAATATTAATTAAATACATCTAAATAAATGTAACTCTTATTAACTAAATGAATCCTATTTAAAACTAAATACTTACCTTTAAAATAAACCCTAATATAGCTACAATATAAATAATAATTATATTGTAGCTATCTTAGGATTTATTTTTATTTTACAGGCAACTTTCAATTTATTTTAACTAGGTATAATAGCTATTAAATAGTTATTAACTATTTAATAGCTACCTAGCTAAAATAAAGAGAAATTTACCTGTAAAATAAAAACTAACCTAAGTTACAATTACACCTAACACTACACTATACTTTAATAAATTATTCCTATTTAAAACTAAATACTTACCTGTAAAATAAACCCTAAGATTGCTACAATGTAATTAATAATTACATTGTAGCTATTTTAGGATTTATATTTATTTTACAGGTAACTTTGTATTTATTTTAGCTAGTTAGAATAGTTATTAAATAGTTATTAACTATTTAATAACTACCTAGCTAAAAGAAATACAAAATTACCTGTAAAATAAATCCTAACCTAAGTTACAATTAAACCTAACACTACACTATCATTAAATTAATTAAATTAATTACCTACAAATAACTACAATTAAATAAATTTAAATAAACTAACTAAAGTACAAAAAATAAAAAAAGCTAAGTTACAAAAAATAAAAAAAAATAAGTTACAAACATTTAAAAAATATTACAACAATTTTAAGCTACTTACACCTAATCTAAGCCCCCTAATAAAATAACAAAGCCCCCAAAAATAAAAAAAATTCCCTACCCTATTCTACATTAAAAAGTAAACAGCTCTTTTGCCTTACCAGCCCTTAAAAGGGCCTTTTGTGGGGCATGCCCCAAATAAAACAGCTCTTTTGCCTGTAAAATAAAAATACAACCCCCCCAACATTAAAACCCACCACCCACATACCCCTAATCTAACCCAAACCCCCCTTAAATAAACCTAACACTACCCCCCTGAAGATCATCCTACCTTGAGTCGTGTTCAGCCAGCCGACCACCGATGGAACTGAAGAGGAGATCTGGAGCGGCAGAAGTCATCATCCAAGGGGCGCTGAAGAAATCTTCCATCCGATGAAGTCATCATCCAGGCGGCGCTGAAGAGGTCTTCGATCCGATAGAAGTCATCATCCAGGCGGCGTCTTCAATCTTCATCCATCCGGAGCGGAGCCATCTTCAGAAGAGCCTACGCGGATCCATGCTCTTCTTCCCGACGACTAATGACGAATGACGGTACCTTTAAGTGACGTCATCCAAGATGGCGTCACTCGAATTCCGATTGGCTGATAGGATTCTATCAGCCAATCGGAATTAAGGTAGAAAAATCTGATTGGCTGATAGAATCAGCCAATCAGATTCAAGTTCAATCTGATTGGCTGATTGGTTCAGCCAATCAGATTGAACTTGAATCTGATTGGGTGATGCTATGCTTACAACGGGCAAAATGGCGCGCTACTGGCTGATCGGAGTCATTTTGCCCGTTGTAAGCATAGTGTCTCAAGTCTTAGAACTATGCTCATAGACCATGTGCCACCATTAACAAGGGGAGGCAATAGGGGCAATCGACTTCTTAGACTTGAGACCAGATGGATATACATGCTGGATACCGTAAAACCAAAGGGGCTGAACACCATGTTGGATTTTTCACCATTCTACATGGAATCCTAAATATTTCATCAATGTGGTTCCAGACTCTCTGTATTTGCTTAAATGACTCCAACTTAGTTCACGTATAGTGTATGATTTGAACCAACATGTTACATGTTCCATATCATCTCCCATAAATCTCTTATCCATAAATCTCTTGTCCATGCCCTCTGGTATCTATGTTTCTGCCATATTCTGGGATACATGATTATAGTGATAAAGCAAAGGAGTTGGATAGTATTATGGTATATTATATATGCGTTTTCCCACTCCTGGTACATAGCTGATGTTTCATCTACGATTATATATCTAAGCTAAGCCTTATATTAATCATGCCCTGTACTGTTTGTATTGGTCCTCCATATATGTAACTAGATTGTTGGATCTTTTTTAAATATAATGTTTTTAATCTCTATGTTAGCAACCATTTTGCAGTGCCCGGAACATACACATAAATTGTGGTGCTTAAATTGATTGTTGTGTTTTGTTTACAAACAGATATCTGTGCCATGTCATTGGCTGACACACTGCGTCTGTATGTTTCCTTGGCAACCGACATCTGAGCGTGAATTATGCTGACGACGTCACTTCCTCCCGGCACTGCACACGGGCCGCATTCGCGGCTCAGCGTCTAATGGAGCTACACACATGTATTTAAGGTGATGAGGTAAATGATGGGGTATACTGCTTTTGTAATTTTTCAAGCTGTATCTTGCATTTGATAAAGGGGGCGTAATGCCTCCGAAACGTCATGCTATTTTAATGTAACTTATTAAATGTTATGTTTTCTTTAACCAGTGAGTGCCTTTTCTGTGCTTGATATTTTTTTATATTTTTTCAAAGTGCACCCTGGGTGCTGCTATCATTTATGGAGTGCCTTTTCTTCTGACCTCGTTTTATATATATATACATATATATATATATATATATATATATATATATATATATATATATCCATCTTTAGACATGTATATGTATGTATATATTTATATATATATATATATATATATATATATATATATATATCCATCTTTAGACATGTGTATGCATGTATCTCTATGTTAAAGCCCTTTGCTTGCCTCTTCTTTTTTACACCTGAGATCTCATATCTTTGAGCCCTTATAACTGTTTAGAGCAATAATGCGAATCCGGAGAGTGCCTTCCTTATTCGTGGACTTATATAATATATATATACAGTCCACAAATAAGGGAGGCACTCTCCGGATTCAAAAGTGTGTATAATTTAATCCTAGTAGGGATGACTAGGGATTAATTTATACTCACTTTCAAATCTAGAGAGTGCCTTCCTTATTTGTGGACTAATGGTATTATTGTAGTGCACCCCGGTACTATATGCTTACTGTGAGTGCTAGTCCTAGGTTGTGTTTCCATAGGCTCCAATGGGAGCTGCATACTCATGCCATGAAATGCGGTGTTCTGGTAAGATGGAGAACTTTGGAAAACAGCGAACCATGTCACTTCCTGTGATGTTACATCACATACCTGGCCGCATACGTCACTGGTACAAGATTCTGTGCTGTGACATTCCGGGACCCTTTGTATAGCGCATGCATGGGATTTTGTATCAGAAATGGTGCGCTCATGGAAAGCTGTTTCTTCGGCTCCTCTGCAATATTCAGAACTCCGCCCCTCACTGCAACTACTCCCATTACTACTAATCCCACGCATGCGCTCTACAAAGGGTCCCGGAATTTCACAACTCTAAATATTGTACCAGTGATGTATGCAGCCAGGTATGTGATGACACACGCATCAGGTCCAAAATTTGTGAAACAGCTGATGTAACGTCACAGGACGTGACATGGTTAGCTGTTTTCCAATGTTCGCCATCTTACCAGAACAGCGGCAAGAGAGCTAGCGCAGCAAAGATGCTAAAGTCCTGCAGCTATGGGCAGCAAGTATAAATATAAATGTATGTGAATATATACATATATATTTATGTGTTAAAGGGACACGAAAACCAAAATTTAAACAACCTTCAAATTTACTTCTATTATTTAATTTGCTTTCTTCTCTTGTTATCATTTGCTGAAATGTTTATCTAGGAAAGCTCAGGAGCAGCAAAGAACCTAGGTTCTTGCTGCTGATTGGTGGCTGCATATGTATACTGATTGTCATTGGCTAACCCATGTGTTAAGTTAGAAACTAGTAGTGCATTGCTGCTTCTGCAACAAAGCATACCAAGGGAATGAAGCAAACTTGATAATAGAAGTAAACTGGACAGTTGTTTAAAATTGTATGTTCTACCTAAATCATAAAATAAAATATTTGGGTTTCATGTCCCTTTAATATGTGTATATACACATAATAACACATAAATACATATGTATATACACATAATAGCACATAAATGCATACAGTATGTATATACAAATAATAACGCATAAATACATATGTATATACACAAAATAGCACATAAATGCATATGTATATACACATAATAGTAAATTAATTTGGAAAATTGTTTAAAATTAAATTCTCTATCTGAATCATGAAAGTTTATTTTGGACTAGACTGTCCCTTTAACTCGATTGTGATATTGTAATTTCGTCTTTTTGTACTTCTAATACGTGCAGTATCCAATAAACGCAAAAAGTCTAAGTTGAGGACAAGGAACGACTCTCCACTGAATGACACAAGAAATATGCCTCTTGGAAATGGAAAAATATTCTCACTCTAGTATTCTGATGCCACTGGAATATTTGTAAGTACTTTCTTATCAGCCATGTTAATGCAACTGGAATATGACCAATAGGAGTGAAAAATCTGTAAAATTCTGTATTATCCAGAGCTATCCTGAAATTCAGCCTCCAGGTATCACATTTTTTTATTTTATTTTTTATTTCGAATGTTTGCACAACACCGTAACTTTGAATGTTTGCTCAACATTCTAACTTTTGTTTTATGTAATAGTATTTCTAATGCTTTCTTTAAATGTAATATTTAATTAGAATTTTTCTAATAATTTGATTCCAATTATGCAATATTCGAATTAAACAAATTGAATCTATATATTTGTAATAGTATTTCTAATGTTCTCTTTAAAGTGCCATAAAACATGTTGAGATCTGTGCATATCCCAAAAAAGGCTAATTAAGTAAAAACAGCCATGCTGTCTGGAGTAGTCTGATCCACCCTTTTCAGTGTTTAGCTACAGAAACACAGGCATTGTATTTCAAAGCAGTTTATTTGCTTCTAGGCATGCTCCAGCAGATAATCAGTGTATACTTTTGATTCTACCAAAAGCCAAGGTAGATATAGATACAGCCATAGAAGGTATTGTGTGGGGGGAGTTAGAGCTGTACAATTCGGAAACTTAAAAGAAAGGGTTAATGGTGAGGCACTGCAGTATAAATTTGCAGGTAAAGTAATTAAAGTACATATTATTTTTTGTCTCTATCCCAACTTGTCCCTTTAAATGTAATATTCAAATTATGCAATATTTGAAATAGAAACATTTCAACTGATATATTTGTATCTATTATGTATCAATTTACTAAATTCCCTACCACATGAACTATTGAACTTCTGAATAGTATTTGTTAAATCAAATGTTACATTTGAAATCTCAAATGTGGATATTCGATTTCATTATGAACATTTAAAAACGAAAGTTACATTTGATTACCGAATTTTTATTCTTATCAACAATCGATTGTCCAAAACGAATATCCACAGGACTATTCGTTCTACCAAAACAAGTTACACTTTAAGCACATTCGCCCATCCCTAATTATGAGACTTTTCTCCTGTTCTAGTTTCCTTCCGTGCTAGTACTAACCCCTTCAAAATATTTCAGAGCAAATAATTTTACACACTTGCTAAAGTGTACAAACTATTACTGATAGACAGTTAGATTACGAGTTATGCGCGCTATAGGGAAATTAACGAACGCAACAAAAGTTGCGTTATTTAACCCTCTATAGTGCAGCCATTACAAGTTTTGAAACAACCGGCTTGTGCGTGCCATATGGTGCTTTTAAGCTCCATACAGCACAAAATACAAGCGCTGTTTTGACATGCTCGTGCATGCTTTCCCCATAGACATCAATAGGGAGAGCGGGTCAGAAAAAAGTCTAACACCTGCGATTGCGGAATGAAAAGCTCCGGAACACAACCCCAATGATGTCTATGGGGAAAATAAAAGATATGTTTAAACCTATCACCCTAACATAAACCCCACGTCTAAACACCCCTAATCTGCCACCCCGACATCGCCGTCCCCTACCTATAGTTAATAACCCCTAATCTGCCGCTCCCGATATCTTCACCACCTAAATAAAGTTATTAACCCCTAATCTTCCGCTCCCGATATCGCCGCCACTATATTAAAGTTATTAACCCCTATTGTGCCGCTCCCCGACATCGCCGACACTAAATAAAGGTATTAGCCCCAAAACCACTGGCCTCCTACATCACTACCACTAAATAAACCTATTAACCCCTAAACCACCAGCCCCCCACATCACAACAACCTAAAATAGACTATATTAAAGGGATAGTAAACACCAAAAATGTTATTGTTTAACCCCTTAACGACACGCGTCGTACAGGGTACGTCTTGCACAAACTGGTCTTTAAAGACCAGCGACGTACCCTGTACGACGTTGGGGTTGAAAGCGGCTGGAAGCGATCCTGATCGCTTCCAGCCGCTTTCCGGTTATTGTAGTGATGCCTCGATATCGAGGCATCACTGCAATAACATTTTTCCCCATCCGATGCAGAGAGAGCCACTCTGTGGCCCTCTCTGCACCGGACATCGATGCCGCGATCGTTGGTGGGTGGGAGCAGACGTGGGAGGCGGGTGGGCGGCGATCGATGATGACCGGTGGGCGGGATCGTGGGCGGGATCGTGGGCGGGATTGCTGGGGGGCGCGCACGGACGCGCGCGTGCACAGGGGAGGCGGGCGGGCGCGTGCACGGGGAGGGAGCGGGTGGGAACCGTTACACTATGGAACAGTGGTTTATATTTAGAGGGAGAGAGGGGGGATAAATATGTTAATCGAAGGGATCTGGGAGGGGGTGGGGGTTTAGTCTTGGGGGGGGGAAGCTACACTACAGAAAAGTGGGGAAAAATTAAAAAATATACTTTAAAAAAAAATATATTTTTTTTGTAAACTGGGTACTGGCAGACAGCTGCCAGTACCCAAGATGGCTCCCAATAATGTAGAGGGGGAGGGTTAGAGAGCTGTTTGGGGGGGGATCAGGGAGGTTTGGGGCTAAGAGGGATCCTACACAGCAGCATATGTAAATATGCTCCCAAAAAAAAAAAGAAAAAAAAAAAAGATACCTTTTATTTTAGTACTGGCAGACTTTCTGCCAGTACTTAAGATGGCGGGGACAATTGTGGGGTGGGGGAGGGAAGAGAGCTGTTTGGGAGGGATCAGTGGGTCTGATGTGTCAGGTGGGAGGCTGATCTCTACACTAAAGCTAAAATTAACCCTGCAAGCTCCCTACAAGATCCCTAATTAACCCCTTCACTGCTAGCCATAATACACGTGTGATGTGCAGCGGCATTTAGCAGCCTTCTAATTACCAAAAAGCATTGCCAAAGCCATATATGTCTGCTATTTCTGAACAAAGGGGATACCAGAGAAGCATTTACAACCATTTGTGCTATAATTGCACAAGCTGTTTGTAAATAATTTCAGTGAGAAACCTAAAATTGCGAAAAAAATTACGTTTTTTTTTAATTTGATCGCATTTGGCGGTGAAATGGTGGCATTAAATTTACCAAAATGGGCCTAGATCAATACTTTGGGTTGTCTACTACACTACACTAAAGCTAAAATTAACTCTACAAGCTCCCTACATGCTCCCTAATTAACCCCTTCACTGCTGGGCATAAAACACGTGTGGCGCGCAGTGGCATTTAGCAGCCTTCTAATTACCAAAAAGCAACGCCAAAGCCATATAAGTCTGCTATTTCTGAACAAAGGGGATCCCAGAGAAGCACTTACAACCATTTATGCCATAATTGCACAAGTTGTTTGTAAATAATTTCTGTGAGAAACCTAAAGTTTGTGAAAAAGTGAACATTTTTTTTTATTTGATCGCATTTGGCAGTGAAATGGTGGCATGAAATATACCAAAATGGGCCTAGATCAATACTTTGGGATGTCTTCTAAAAAAAAATATATACATGTCAAGGGATATTTAGGTATTCCTGACAGATATCAGGGTTCCAATGTAACTAGCGCTCATTTTGAAAAAAAGTGGTTTTGAAATAGCAAAGTGCTACTTGTATTTATGGCCCTATAACTTGCAAAAAAAGCAAAGAATATGTAAACATTGGGTATTTCTAAACTCAGGACAAATTTTAGAAACTATTTAGCATGGTTGTTTTTTGGTGGTTGTAGATGTGTAACAGATTTTGGGGGTCAAAGTTAGAAAAAGTGTGTTTTTTTCCATTTTTTCCTCATATTTTATAATATTTTTAATAGTAAATTATAAGATATGATGAAAATAATGGTATCTTTAGAAAGTCCATTTAGTGGCGAGAAAAACGGTATATAATATGTGTGGGTACAGTAAACGAGTAAGAGGAAAATTACAGCTAAACACAAACACCGCAGAAATGTAAAAATAGCCCTGGTCCTTAAGGGAAAGAAATTTAAAAATGGCCGTGTCCTTAAGGGGTTAAATAGATAGATAATCCCTCTATTTACCATTCCCCAGTTTTGCATAACCAACACCGTTATAGAAATATACTTTTTACCTCTGTAATTACCTTGTAGCTAAGCTTCTGCTGACTGCCTCCTTATCTCAGATCTTTTGACAGATTTGCATTTCAGGCAATTAGAGCTGACTCTTAAATAACTTCACGTGCATGAGCACAGTGTTATCTATATAAAACACATGAACTAACGCCCTCTAGTGGTGAAAAACTGTAAAATGCAGAGGTGGCCTTCAAGGGCTTAGAAATTAGCATATGAACCTACCTATGTTTGTTTAGCTTTCAACTAACAGGAGAACAAAGCAAATTTGATGATAAAAGTAAATTAGAAAGTTGTTTAAAATGACGTCCTATCTGAATCGTGAAAGTTTAATTTGGACTTTACTATCCCTTCAACCCCTAAAACTAACCCTAACGTAACCCTAAACCTAACCCTAACACCCCCTAACTTTAACAAAATTAAAATAGAGCTAAACTAAAGTTACAATTATTAACTAAATAATACCTATTTAAAACTAAATACAAACTTACCTGTGAAATAAAACCATTATATAGTAGCTATCTTAGGTTTTATTTTTATTTCACAGGTAATTTTGTATTTATTTTAACTAGGTAGACTAGTTAGTAAATAGTTATTAACTATTTACTAACTACCTAGTTAAAATAAATACAAACTTACCTGTGAAATAAAACCTAACATTACAGAAAATAAAAAACACTAAAATTACAAAAAATAAAAAAACCTACCATTACAAAAAATAACAAACGAAATTATACAAAACAATAAAAATTATTCCTATTCTAATACCGTTTAAAAAAAAACACACCAAAATAAAAAAACCTAATCTATAATAAACTAATGCCCTAAAGTTAACAGCTCTTTTGCTACAAAACAAAACAAAAAACCCCTAGCAATATACAAACCCCCACCCCCCAAACCCACAAAATAAAATCTAAAACCTAATCTAAACCTAAAAGGACATTTGTATGGGCATTGGCCTTAAAAGGGCATTTAGCTCTTTTGCTGCCCAAGCCCTAACCTAAAAATAAAAACCCATGCCAAAACAAAAGAAATACATTACACAAAGTAACAAACAAAAAAATAATAAAAATTATTCCTATTCTAGTACCCATTTAAAAAACACCCCAAAATAAAAAACCTAATCTAGAATAAACTACCGAAAAGGGCCTTTTGTAGGGCATTGTCCTAAGTTAAAGAGCTCTTTTACCTGATTTTTTTTACAAAGACCCACTAACATTACAAACCCCCACCCCCCAAACCCACAAAATAAAAAAAATATATCTAAAAACCTAATCTACCCATTGCCCTGAAAAGGGCATTTGTATGGACATTGCCCTTAAAAGGGAATTTAGCTCTTTTGCTGCCCAAACCCTAACCTAAAAGAAACCCCACCCAAAAAAAACTTAAAAAAACTAACACTAACCCCCGACGAACCACTTACAGTTTTTGAAGTCCCGCTTGAACGATCTTCATCCAGGCGGCGAAGTCCTCATTCAGGTGGTGAGAAGTCTTCATCCAGACGGCCTCTTCTATCTTCATCCAGGTGGCATCTTCTATCTTGATCCCGGTGGCACGGAACGGGTACATCCTGAAGACACAGAGGTGCTGTTTTAATGCTGAAATGGCCATTTTTTCAGCATTAAAACACGAACGCACAACTCGTAATAACAAACAGATAATCAAAACTATTTAAAGCAAATTAAAAATGCTAATAAATAAGTAAAAATATCCCAAGATAAATATTTAAAAGCAGCCCAGCAGCTCTTTTGATATCTTCTAGAATACACAAACACAAAGAAGACTCATACTAGAGCAGAACCACCATCTAAAATGAAAGCAAATGTCTCATTTACCCCAGGGGCCCAATTCTCTAAAGCTCTCCGTGCTGGTGAGATTCTATAAGAATGCTCGCCATCCCTTCTTTTTCCCTAGTGGAATTCTATGAAGCAATTTTTTAACCGGAAAACAGGGCAAACGGTGTCGCTAAGGGGCATAGTCTGTATTTTTATATGGGAAGGAGATGCATACGTTATGAAAGTGCAGAATTAAATTTGTCATTTAAAAATCATACAAAATTAATAGTTTAACCATTTAAATAAAAATAAGCAGGAAAAACTTGTATTGTTAAGGTGCATTAAATATCGTAACAAAATCGCATTTTATCAATAAAGTAATATTTGCATGTAAATTACACAGGAATAAAGCATATTACATATGCACAGTGTAAATCATAATTTAAGTACACTTGATGTGCAAAAAACATAGAACATTTCTACTTATAAGTACAAAATGCAAAGCGTAATTGTTGTTTTTGCAAAAAATGGGCTGAACATGGGCATTCCAGGGGCACAAATGAAATTGCCTCTCAAATACGAGCATAATTCTGTAAAGATTTTTGTACTTCAGATCACACCGGTTTTTTTCTTGACAGAAGGTGTTGAATTTTCTTAAAACACTCAAAATACTTTGGGCTAGATTACGTGTGGATCGCTATTAGTTAAGCGTGAGAGAAAATGGATTTATCACGGGTGTTTGTGCACGTCGGTTTATATCACTCATATTGCAAGTTAAAAAAAAACAATTGCTTGAGCAGAATTGAAATTAACGTGCATTGGGTCGGGTCGACCACAGAGTTCTGGTTAATTGTTAAAAAGTGTCACAAAACACATTAAAAAATACATTGAAAAGTGCAGTTAAACTCATAATAACGCCATCTAATAAAAATTATTGAAGAAAAAATATTGCTCTAAACAGTTTTAAGGGCTCAAAGATATGAGGTCTCAGGTGTAAAAAAAGAAGAGGCAAGCAAAGGGCTTTAACATAGAGATACATACATATACATGTCTAAAGATGGATATGTATATATATATATTTCCACTGTGTATCTGCACTCGCAATTCAAAGATAGTCAGCAACCAGGGTGCTCAGTCAAAATTTCAATAAATATCAACAAGTAGGGACTGCACTCGCTGGATTCAGTTCAAATAATACCTTATTTATTCAATGGTGACGTTTCGGGGTACGCAAACCCCTTCCTCAGAACAAACACAGTGCACAAGAAACAAAGTGACTTTAAACCCAAATAAACCCCTCCCATCTTACATTCCAAGAAATTGTGCCAAAACCATATCCATGGAGACCAGGTAGTTACCTGGCAACCATGTTACACAAACAATTTAAGGCATTCAAATAACAGTGGTGTGATTATTACTTCCTAACTGTTAATAAGACAAAAAGAAACGGGGCGGAGCTAACTGCCGTGCAGAGTGGACGTCTCAGGCTAGAGCTCCTCTCAGCTTATCATTATAAAACCTTTTTTTTAAGCCTATTTTTCCCTACAAAATTACTTTTTCATTTACTCTAGGTGCCCTGTCCTATACCCTTGACAGGCACCCTGTTTTGAGGCTTCCACGGAACTTTTTACCCCACTGTGAAGTGACAGGCGCTGAATCACCTACCTACACTTAGCACATCCACCCGCCTGTGCTTGCTGACTGTACCGGAGGGTCGGGGCTCCGCTCCGGTACAAGTGACACTGACCTGGGACCTGCCGCATATGATTAGTGGGGGCAGCGCAGTTGGAGGTGAGCGGGACGGAGCGCCGGGACCGGCGCGCTCAGGCGTAGAAACTGCTGGCCACGTCTGGCCTCACAAGAAGAGCCCGATCCGGCTGGCTTTGCCGGGAAATCTGCAGCGGGTACTTGGCGGCTGTCGCTGAAGAGGGGCTGACTTGGACCCCAGCCCTGCTTATCGGCCGCACAGAGGAGGAAAACGGCGGGAATAGCCGCCATCTTGCTGCCATCTTTCCTTGCTCCCTCACGCTAGGCGGCGGGGTCGGATAGAAAGAGGAGCCTGAGTGGGGCTATTACCCGGACCGCCCCTTCTACCTTCAGGAGGAGACACAGGGGCAGACCTTGCCTACATAGTAGGCCCTGCTGGAGCAGACATCGGACGACATTTCAGCAGTGATAGGGTGAGTCACAGCTTTGCCACGCAACATTTTTGCTACACAGGGGGCCCTCTTGTTTTTTACCCCACATTGCCTATCTGAGGGGGGACACTTAATCTCGGAGTTAACGGCAGCCTTTACTCTGTTACGCATATCATCACTGTATGGGGTGCCTGCAGGTTTGCCTTCTTTTTTTTAATACAGTATCCCCTCATGGTGGTTGATATTGTCTGACAAACCATTACACACATTTGGCTGGTCTCAACCTCTAAATAATATAATATCTATACCTAGCTCTATACTCTGATACTAGTCTAATCCCCCCCAACATGGACTCAGCCTAAAGTCACCTCTTGGCCATGGGGGTAGGCCCGCCTTCCAACTGGTGTCTCTGAACTTGCTCAACAATTTGCCCTTTCTGAGTTTAAGTGTGTTATCCCTAAGGAAAGAACTCATATATCACAAATTACACCTGGAGTGGATCCCTTGGAGAAGGAGCTTCACTGGCAAGCAAAGTTTATGTACCAGTTCACCCAGCTGCACCACAACAGCAACACTTTCTCACTCTCTTTAGCAGGTTCCCTGCAGATTATCTAAATCTCCTTAACAGTAAAAACCAAACCCTCTTACTGGTTCAGAACTAGGACCCAAGGTTACAATTGCAAAGCTACATCCCAGGACACTCTCAAGTCCCTTTAAGCACAGTACCTACTGGGTGGCAAACCTTGTTCTTAATTAATGCTGTTCTCATGGACTGAGGCCACTGCTATAGAATAGTGTCTTTTTGTGCTGCTGCGTAAGCTTCTGTTTCTCTGCAGCCCAGCTCAGAGTGGAGTGTCTTATTGTATATTATTTTTGTGTTGTGACCTTGCATAACTTACTCTTTTCTTTCCACAGGACGTTTGGTATTTAACTTTTTGGGCCCCGGTTGCTCCTGCCCGTTTGCCGCACTTATGTAACTCTTTGACTAATAGTGAGAGCAAATTTCGCCTCCCACCCTGTGCGCTGACCGGCAGAAGTAACTGTTCCAGGTACTCTGGGCATAGTTACCCATCTGTGTGTTAATATCACTTTCTATCACTGACCCCCCCCTCTCGGACTCATCCTTTCCGGCCTGCTTACGTGGGCTGGTCACTACCACTTTCCTTTTCCCCTTCCTCTGGGTCGTATCCCTCCTTACCCGAGTCCGGGGGGCACACCCCCTTTAAGAATTTTAGAGGCGCCTCACTACAGGTGAAAGGGTAATATTAATAAGACGCCCGCCTGGCCTCTTTCTCCACCTGAGTAGGCATCTTTTGATACATACAAAGCCTTGTGGGGCAGCATGTTGCCCATAAACGCCGCTATGTGGAGATAGAGGTTACGGGTGGACGGCTAGCCCTACTCCGTTATGTAATACTATTGTGCATCTGTATTATCCTCTTTTTATTTTTATTAGCCTGTTGGGTCCAATAGCCCTCTCATTTACCCCCAACTCGGGCTCACTGGTTCAGCTAGAGGCTCCCTCTTCTCCTATGAAAATGCCACACAACGCCAGGAGACACTCGAAGCCGCCAGGTTCTGTGAAAAAAACAGTCCTGGATCATTTCACACAACATTCCAAAGACCAGAATGAGGACTCCAATGAAGGTCTGAGTGAGTCTGAGTCTCTGGGGGATGGTTCCCAACCTGACCTCACGCCTCAAGCGAGATCACAACACCTAATAACAGAAGCAACACTTAAAAAAATGCTTGCAAACCAAACTATCTCCATAACCAAGGAAATCCAACGCAACCATGCTGAACTCCGTAAAGACATCTCTGAGATAGGTGACAGAGTAGACTCCCTGGAAATAAAACAGGACGATCTTGCCACTGACCATACAAATTTATTGTCCTACTCAGAATCTCTTGCGGATCAAATTAGCCAGCTGGAGTTCAAACTTGCCGATGTGGAGGATAGGGCACGCAGAAACAACATAAGGTTTAGAGGAATCCCTGAGGATATCCAACCGGCAGAGATTCAAAACTTTCTGAAAGAACTCTTTAAAGAACTGCTGGGACCAACAGAGGGGCTGACAGACACCATGGAAAGGGCCCATAGAGCCCTACGCCCTAGAACAGTCTCTCAGGAGAAACCGAGAGATGTCATAGTCTGTTTCCACAGCTTTATCTTCAAGGACAGACTCATGCAGGCGGCCTTTCGGAAGTCGCAAACATCAGAAAGATTTAAAGACATACAACTGCTGCCCGATTTATCCGCACACACTCTGCAACACCGGAGATATTTCCAGCCAGTCACACAGATTCTTCGCAGGGAGAACATTAAGTACAGATGGGGTTACCCTACTAAACTAATAATCACAAAAGACAACAAATCAATCACCGTGACCTCTCTTTCTCAGGGGACTTCTCTCCTTGGCCAATGGGGACTCATGGCAATAGACTCACGGGGACCTCCGGCTGTACAATCTAAGCTGAGAGTCACAGCCCCCGAATGGTCGGTTAAGGAACAAAGGCCTAAGAGGATGAGAACACAACAGCCTACCGATGAAACCCAACTAGAGTCTCCACCCTCCTGAACCTGAGCCTACTTCTGTTATATTTTGCAGGTCTGATAGGATATAATATGCTTACCCCCACTCTCATTACCTTGTATTGATGTGTTAACAAGTAACGGAGTAGGAGCTATAGTGTCCGAAAAATGTGATTTCTTACTCATATATGCCCACTTGCTATTGTTTCATGTTAGACTTATGTGTTTTCAATGTCCATTGCTTCCTGATGTTTCATGTTAGACCCTTATGCCCACTCAGTCTTACATAATGCAGACATGACACGATAGAATGTTCTCACCTCCGCTCTTTCTAGTTTTTTGCTGACACGCTGACGTGTCACTGAGCGAGGTCTGCATTAACTGCAAATATGTGTTTTACAACGTTCATCACATTCTGTCGTTTCATGTCAGCCCTCTGAGTTCACTCTGCTATATATTTTACAGGCACGATTCGACAAAATGCCCTTAACCCCAATATTCTCACTCTTTGTTGTTATTTAGTAGTGTCCTTAAGTAGGGTCTCATTATCTAAATTGTGCAATCTTTAATCATATGCAACCAGATTCTATTGTTTTAAGTTGGCATGTATGTGTAGATTGCTTATTGTATCCAATGTTTCCTATCAGGTTCCTGTGTTCATTTTAGTTCATTTTGCTTTTGTCACGCCCTCTTTGGGGCCCACAGGTTTACATTTTACTGCACCTTGTTTTATTCTCCATTGTCTAGTTACTTAGCTAGCGGAGTGGGGCTGGACCTCCCAGCTCTTCTCATACATTTGCCCTTAGCTCCCCCCCCCTACAGGTTAACCCACTCCAGGGTTCCACCTAGGTGGACTATTTCCACCTGTGTTGTCAGTACATCTCCACCTTACATTCTGAATAACCCTCTCCCCTCCCATCCCCTACATACCTCTTTCCAAGTCTTTAACCTAAGCCTCTCATATATCCCTACTGCCCACCCACTCCCCTGGGCTAGAAGTGAACCATGTCCCGATTACGAGTATGCACACATAATTCCAGGGGCTTAAACTCTCCCTTCAAAAGGAGCCTACTCACTCGCATGCTTAACCACCACAACCCCGATATTGTGTTTCTGCAAGAAACACACTGGCTGTTAGACGCTCCCCATAGATTTCATTCTCGCTCATACACGACCATAGAATGCTCTTCATTTACAAAAAAAGCTCGAGGGACTGCGGTACTGATTCACAGGAGGGTAGCTTATGAGGAAATTGAGGTAATAAGGGACCCCCAGGCTAGATACACTATAGTAATCTGCAAGCTTGACCACGTCACGCACACCCTAGTTTCAATATACCTTCCCAATACCCAACAGCCTACTTGCCTCAGAAAAATTCTGAGATTAATTGACCACCACAAACAGGGCAGAGTTATAATAGCGGGGGACTACAACATGATCTGGGACACTAAACTAGACCGTAAGACGTTATCCCCAACCAAGACCACCCCCCAACTAACTCTCCTCTCCACACGTTTTAAATCAATCATGTCTGAATTTGGATATTTTGACATCTGGCGATCATTACACGCTACAGACAGGGACTTCACCCACTTCTCCCAGGCACACAAAACCTATTCTAGGTTAGACCATATTTTCTGTTCGGCAACGACCCTAGACTCAGTACTCCAATCTAGTATCCCCCTCTGCTCATGGTCAGATCATGACCCGGTACTAGTAGATCTTCACACTAGTGACCCCTGTCTTCATTAAAGTAGGTGGTCCCTCCCACGCAATATCCTAGCAGACACCCCCTTCAGGGAAGAACTATGCAGAGATCTTATAGAACTTATTCAACTTAATGACAACGGTCAGACATCTGATGATACCCTCTGGGGCGCCATCAAGGCGGTTTCCAGAGGTTATATCATCCGCAAGCAAGCTCGCCTTAGGAAACTTGCTGGACTTTCCTTAGCCCAAGCCCACTGCAAACTTCGGCTGCTTGAATCCTCCAACAGAGCTAACGTCTCTGAAGTACTGACCTCCCAGATCTCAGCCGTACGTGCGCATATTAATCACTTAGAGTTGAGGCGCACCCAAGAGAACCTTACAAAACTTAAGCAATTATTTTATTATAAAGGCAATAGGGCCGACACTCTGTTAGCACACAAATTGCGTCAGCGGAATAGTTCTTCCCGCATACACCAAATCTTTCACAATAACATGACTCATAAACTCCCCTCACAGATAGGGGACTGCTTCTCAGACTACTATTCTAAACTCTACAACCTTGAGGGCAATGAAGTTAAAGCCCCTGCCTCCACACAACAGATTAAAACATTTCTAGAGTCCCTAAATTTACCGTCCTTAACTACGGAACAACAAGAGTCACTGTCCAACCCATTTACCCAGCTAGAAATCAAGCAGGTCATCCAGCGTCTCAAACCTCTTAAGGCCCCCAGCCCAGATGGGTTCCCCGCACAGTTCTACAAAACTTATAGTCAAGAACTAATCCCGCTCCTCCTTAGATTTTTTTAATACTGCCAGGCAAGAGGGAAGTTTCAATCGAGAATTCTTGGAGGCTGAAATTATCATGATCCCCAAACCAAATAAAGACCCCTCCTACTGCCTCAACTATAGGCCCATCTCGCTTATTAATGTTGATATAAAAATTTATTCCAAACTTCTCGCTAATCGAATATGCAAACTACTGCCCACCCTAGTCAACCCAGATCAGGTGGGATTTGTACTTAATCGTGAGGGCCCGGATAACACTAGACGCCTTATCAATATTACCTGCGAATCGACGAGAATGAACAAGCCCTTCTCGGTTATCTCTCTGGATGCCGAGAAGGCTTTTGATAGGGTCAGATGGAGTTACCTGTGGGAGACTCTTGTCGCCTTTAAATTTCCATCTGACATTCGCCTCGCGATCCAAGCTTTATACTCTAACCCCACGGCAACGGTCAGGGGGGTAGGGTTCCACTCGTCTTCATTCCCCATTTTTAATGGCACGAGGCAGGGCTGCCCACTCTCTCCGCTTCTGTTTGCACTGGCAATCGAGCCGCTAGCGGAAACAATACGTACTGATAGGGACATAGTAGGAATCACACTTTCTGGCTCCAAACACAACATCGCCTTGTTTGCGGATGATGTGACTGTGTTTTCTGCAGATCCGCTCCGCACAATCCCTAGACTTCTGAAGATCCTTGAGGTCTTTGGCTCCCTTTCCTTCTACAAGCTAAACACCCCCAAAACGGAAATTTACTTGTGGGGTTTCCCCCAAAAATATGTCACAGCCCTCCAAAGACAGTTTGACTTCAAATGGTCTAGCAAAGGGATTACTCACCTTGGAGTTCAAATCTCTAATGATTTGAAACAGATGGTTAAGGATAACTATTTACCCCTTTTGGCGGACTTGAGAGCGCTAAAACATGTTTGGGATCATAAGAACATCTCTTGGATGGGCCGCATAGCGTCCCTTAAGATGTCGTTCCTCCCTCGGCTTACCTATATTTTCAGATGCCTCCCAATCAGAATTCCCACTCACCTTTTGCTGCAGTTTCAAAATGAGTGCACAAAATTTATTTGGCAAAACAAAACTCCTAGAATAGCCCACGGAACTCTGCAGTTCCCTGTCCAGCTTGGGGGTCTGGCCTCCCCATCCATAGTAAAGTACTACGAAGGGGCTATGCTTACGCACATCTCCCAGTGGGGAGTGCTTCACTCACAAGACAGGTGGAGAGACATTGAGCAAGCCTCATTACCATTCGATATCTACCTAAAGGACCTCATCTGGACCCCGGTCCATAGCCACAGAACCCTACAGTTACATAACTCTGTAGTTTTGGAATGCCTGGCAATATGGGATAAGATCCGGCACCGTAAACTAATCGCACCGCACCCCTCCCCGATTACCTCCATCCCAGGCCTCTTTACAGGTCTAGCAGAAACACACCCCAATACGTGGGCTAGGCTGGGTGTAAAACTTGTTTCAGACTTTTGGTCAGAGACTAACGAGGATGGATATCTTTCGTTGTCTAAGGACAGACTAGGCGTAGACATCCCACCCTACCTCTCATTCGAGTTTACTAGGATCAAGAGTTTCCTCTCTAGCTGGGGTTTCTTTCCCTCTGCTCCACGTCAGCTTACCCCATGGGAGACTGTTTGGAAAAGAGGATGTAGACTCCACAAACCTCTTTCAAGACATTATAGCCTGCTGGACGGTAATGTGCCCCCAGACCTGGCCCCACACTTACGTAAGTGGGACTCTATCCTTCACTCTCGAATCCCGGCAGATGCCTGGCAGAGGTCCCTCACCTTAACCAAAAAATCATTACATTGTGTGACAATGTTCGAAACCTATTATAAAGTTATCTCCCAATGGTATTTGGTCCCCGCTCGGCTATCTAAGATGTTTTCGACATCTTCTCCGCAATGCTGGAGAGAATGTGGCTCTCACGGAAATATGCTTCACATATGGTGGGAATGCCCTAAGTTGACTCCCCTGTGGAATATCTGCTTCCGTACTCTGTCTGCTCTAGGGATTCAGCTACCAAAAACCCCTGCCACCGCACTTCTGCACCTAAACCTGCAGGCCCTTCCTAAACATCAGCAGATTCTCTGCGTTTATCTCCTGTCATCGGTTAAAACCAATATTGCCAGGCACTGGAAAAAAATATCCCCCCCTCGTTGGCCTGATATTCTCAAAACAATGGCCTACTTACACTCCATGGAAAAGGACATATTCTACAGTTTGGACAAAAGTGACCTTTTTGAATTGGTTTGGGCAGACTGGACAGACACACACGACACCACATGGCTTCCCCAGGTTAGAGTTTAAGATTCCTCGTTCCACGCGCCTCAGGCGATCCCCAGCAGTATCCCCCCCCGCCCCCCCCTCTCCCATCCTTACAGATGAACCCTTCCCCCACCCCTCCCCACCCTCTTATCCTTTTTTGACAGCTGTTTGGAAATGTACTGACTCTATCTTTGAAACTTGAATGCCTCAGTTGTAATTTTTCCTTAACACTTTTCTACATGTTTTGCACTGAAATTTGCAGGGGTCCTGCGAGTCCCCATTTATTGTTATATATTGTTAAAAAATTAATAAAAACTATTTGAAAAAAAAAAAAAAAAAGACAAAAAGAAACACTAGTGTGTAAACACTTATGTGTATAAAAACTGTGAAGACATCATGCTTAATATATATATTTCAAATTCAGTATATCAAATCATATACAATATAGGTAAAATCATTTGAGTAAATATATAAACCCCTCTGCAACAACGTAGCTTATATGTTCAAGTGTACACACTAATCGGTGTATTATTCGGCACCAGATAATGTTAGGCTGTTTGCGTACCCCGAAACGTCACCATTGAATAAATAAGGTATTATTTGAACTGAATCCAGTGAGTGCAGTCCCTACTTGTTGATATATATATATATATATATATATATATATTTATATGTGTGTATAGATATAAACACATAAATATATATGTATGCATTCAGTTGTAATCAATATTATTCAAACCCCAATGCAAATCAGGTTTATTGTCAAAATTTACAGACTTTCAGCTGTTTGCAATGAACAAATCAAACAAAAGTGTCTCTCTGTGCGTAATGTTAGTGTGTGTGTCTGTGTAGTGTCTATGTATTAATGTGTGTTTCTGTGTGTGTCTGTGTGTGTGTGTGTGTTGGGGTATCTGTGTGTCTGTTAGTGTCTCTCTGTGTGTAATGTTAGTGTGTGTGTGTCTGTATTAATGTATGTTGTGTGTGTTAGTGTCTCTGTGTGTGACTGTGTTAGTGTCTCTTTGTCTGTATGTGTAAGTGTGTGTCTATGTTAATCTATGTGTGTGTGCCTGTGTTACAAGCTTACTTTTCCAGTACACCTTATGTATTTCTATTTTTCTAGTTTTACTTTGCCTCTGTTTACAGATATTTTGTTTTAATTTTCACTCTTAGGTTTCCCCTCACTTTCTCTTATCAGACATCTTTTATTATCCATTTTATAGACCTCTGATTTATGGTTCCCTGTACAAAAAAAGGTGTTAAACACATAGTTAAAGTACATATTGGGAGCCAACATGTGTGTATAATTGGATCTGATACTTGCTTGTACCTCCCCAGCCATTGACCTCACCGCACGTCCCTGCTTAGTAGAGCACACTTTTGCTGTTTTGACCTGCTATAAACGAGATGCATCGTCAGACACTAGCTTCTGGCATTGTTATGGCGTAATCTTTGCCAAGTCCTCATGAGCAATGGCCTTCAGTTCAATAATATTCTTGGGTTTGTGTGCTGCAAATGCCTTTTTCAAATCCCACCAGAGATTTTCTATGGGGTTCAAGTCAGGTGACTGTGATGGCCACTGTAAAATTTTCCAGGGCTTCTTCTGCAACTAAGCCTTGGTGGAATTTGAGGTATGCTTGTGATCATTGTCCTGTTGGAAGGTCTAATGACATCCAAGATTCAGCTTCCTCACAGATAGCATGATGTTTTCTCCAAGGACATCCCCAGAATATCACCGAGCCAACACCATGCTTAACTGTAGGTAGAGTGTTTTTTTCAGCGTATGCTTCATTCTTCTTTCTTCAGACATACCGCTGATCCATCGGGCCAAAAAGTTCCAGTTTTGTTTCATTGCTCTACAGAACAGAATCTAAAACCTTCTGTGGATTATTTAAATGATTTTGAGCAGATTGGAGCTGACTTCTCTTGTGCTTTTGGGTCAGTAGTGGTGTACCTCTTGGAGTTCTGGCATGGAAACCTTCTGCGTTTAGTACACGCCTTACTGTGCAAACTGAAACCTCAGTGGCTGTTGCCACCAAGTCTTGCTGCAGGTCTTTTGCAATCACTTCAGGGTGTTTCTCAACCTGCCCTCTCAGAAATCGGGTTGCAGCCGTTGATAGCTCTGTCCAGGTAGAGTAACCATCGTTCCTTTAACTTTGAACTTGCAAACTATGCTTCCAACGGTGTCTCTAGGAACATTCAGTGCCTTTGCTATATTTTTGTATCCTGTTAGCCATATTTCTAACATGCAGTCAAACGTGACACTCAAAAAGCCCCTAGTCAGTTCAGGTATTTCATGTGTTTTAGCTCAAGCAAACCTGATGCAACTAATGAAGCCCTTGATTAGTTGCATCAGGTGTGCTTGAGACAACACCTGTTTTGCATATTTGTGCTGTTGTGAGGGATTCTATTCAGGGGGGTTGAATAATTTTGAGTCTGCAGAATTCATTAAAAGTTGTATTTTCAGCTGAATTTGGGGAAACCACTTGAAGCATTCATTGTCTTGAGCTATTTCAATTGCTTTTGTTTGATTTATTCATCGCAAACAGCTGAAAGTCTGTAAATTTTGACAATACACCTGATTTGCAGTCGGGGTTGAATAATTTTGATTACAACTGTATATACACATATATATATATATACACTCACTGACCACTTTATTAGGTATACCTGTTCAATTGCTTGGTAACACAAATTGCTAATCAGTCAATCACATGGCAGCAACTCAATGCATTTAGGCATCTAGATGTGGTGAAGACGACTTGCTGAAGTTCAAACCGGGCATCAGAATGGGTAAGAAAGGAGATTTACATGACTTTGGACGTGGCATGGTTGTTGATGCCAGATGACTGGTCTGAGTGTTTCAAAAACTGCTGATCTACTGGGAGTTTAACACACAACCATCTCTAGGGTTTACAGAGAATGGTCCGAAAAAGAGAAAATATCCAGTGAGTGGCCGTGGTGTGGACGAAAATGCCTTGTTGATGTCAGAGGTCAGAAGAGAACGGGCAGACTGGTTTGCAATGATAGAAAGGCAACAGTAACTCAAATAACCACTTGTTACAACCAAGGTATGCAGAATATCATCTCTGAACACACAACATGTCAAACCTTGAAGCAGATAGGCTTCAGCAGCAGAAGACCACACCGGTTGCCACTCCTGTCAGGTAAGAACAGGAAACTGAGGCTACAATTCACACAGGCTTGCCAAAACATTGCCTGATCTGATGAGTCTTGATTTCAGCTGGGACATTCAGATGGTATGGTCAGAATTTGATGTAAACAATATGAAAGCATGGATCTATCCTTCCTTGTACCAATGGTTCAGGCTGGTGGTGATGGTGTAATGGTGTGGGGGATTTTTTTCTTGGCACACTTTGGGCCCCTTAGTACCAATTGAGCATTGTTTAAACACCAAGACCTACCTGATTATTGTTGCTGACCATGTCCATCTCTTTATGACTACAGTGTACCCATCTTCTGATGGCTACTTCCAGCAGGATAATGCACCATGTCACAAAGCTCAAATCATCTCAAACTGGTTTCTTGAAAATGAGTTCACTGTACTCCAATGGCCTCCAAAATCACCAGATCTCAATCAAATAGAGCACCTTTAGAATGTGGTGGAACGGGAGATTCACATCATGGATGTGCAACCGACAAATCTGCAGCAACTGCGTGATGCTATCATGTCAATATGGACCGAAATCTCTGATGAATGTTTCCAATACCTTGTTGAATCTATGCCACAAAGAATTAAGGCAGATCTGAAGGCAAAAGGGGGTCCAACCCAGTAGTAGCAAGGAGTACCTAATAAAGTGGCCAGTGAGTGTATATAAGAGCATTGAAGCCCTTTGCAGTTAAGAGGATAAAAACATGTAAAAGCATATGTATGCAATTGTTTCTTTTTAATAAAGTGTCATACTGTGTATTAGCAGTAAACAGGGGCATTAAATACAGCTCCAGTCCACATGTAATCTGGCCCTCTATATTTACACTTGAAATAACCTTAACCAAGTATTAGTAGTACATCTAGGTAGTAAAGAAGGTGCAACATAACTGCCTATCGATTTGCCTCTCCTAGAAACAAATGTACAACCATTATCAATTATATTCCTTAGATCTAAATCTGAGAAACAAATTGGCAATGATTCTCTAATAATGTTACAGTTTTTACTATAGCAAAAGATATTAAATTGTTCTGGTTAAAAGATTTTAGTCGTTCATTCATAATTGCTTTGAAAATCCAAAAAATAAGTTGTGGCTTCTTAGCTCTTGGATTGGTCTAGATGTAGTAAGAGATGTTACATTACTCGTTAAAAGATTGTAATTAGATTGACATTGTAGCTTATCTAGGCATGCAAGTACGGGAGTGATATCTTGTATGTAGCTAGGAAAAGTTTTAACCAAAGGTTGCAAAAAATATCCACCAATTCGGACAAGGGATTATTTATGGAATAAATACTAGCAATTATGGGGTGGCCTGGATGATTTTTCACATTGTATTATTAATTAAACCATAGTGTTTTGTAAAGAGCACTAAGTCAACTAGAATGCTTCTAAAAGCCTTGTCTTTTAACCTCTGGTAAAGTTCCTGATTGTCTAATGGTCTCAAAGATGCAGCAATGTAAGAACTTCTATCTAGGACCACCACATAACTCCCCTTATCTGAGGGTCTGATCACAATTCTCTCATTGTTACTTAACCTTGTTAGACCTTCCTTCTCTTTAATGGACCTATAGTTATTAATTTTGGAATGCAAAACAAGCAATTTGTTTTCAAATGTTCTTTGAAAAACTTTCAGCGCATTAGATCTAGTATGAACGTCTTCATGTATTTTAGATCAACGCAAGGTTAAAGATAAAAAAAAAAATTGATAACATCTAAAATTGTAGAATATTTATAATATTAAAAAAGGAACATGTTATTCTATTCTGTGCTGCATCTCCTGCTTTCAGATTGTGTGCATCTAAGGTGTGGCAATGTGTTTGATGTTTGCATATTTTCTGGCATGTTGATGGACATGCCTTTACCCAGCACCGGATTAGGTCCTGCCCACTTTCTATTGTGCCTGTATTATACTTATGAAGGACTGGGGATATCAATAATGCACTTTGACAGCTTGTTGGTGTGTGTGTACTTGAAAATATATTATTATTATTGGTCTTTATGTTCTTTTGGCACATGCTGGCAGTAGAGAAGAAATAATACCAAGCATTCAATACTCCAGTGGCATGAACAGAGGCATCAGAAAAGTACAGTATGATTGTAATAAGTGTTTAAATATTTGTTTAGAATGACTTTTCCCTGATGTGACATTTTTGATCTAAAAAGTCTTTTAGCTTTAGGGTTTATTGCATTTCTTTATATCAAACCATTGAACTGGTATGCATATTCAGTGGAAAAGCTAATAATTTTCTATTACATTAGCTAGCTTTTATTTGTTTTATAATATTATTATCATCACTGAAGATGAAATGCTAACAGAACCCCAGAGTACATAAGATCTATATTTAAACATTTGTGTCAGGGTCTCTCTCTAAATAACCAGATTGCTTATTAAAGGGACAGTCTACTCCAAAAAAGATAGATAATCATCCCTTTATTACTCATTCCCCAGTTTTGCATAACCAATACTGTTATATTAATCTACTTTTTTACTTTGTGATCGCTGTGTATCTAATCCTTCTCAGACTGCCTCCTTATCTAAGTTCTATTCACAGACTTGCATTTTAGACAATTTGTGCAGACTAACGAATAACTCCATGGGAGTGAACACATTCAGCTAGATTACGAGTTTTGCATTAGAGGCTGTGCGGTGCTAATGAGCAGTTTTCCCTCACCGCTCACTTTCCTACAGCGCTGGTATTACATTTTTTCAGAAACTCGTCGTTAAAAGACAAGAAGTGAGCGTTGAGCAAAATTTTGCTCCAAATCTCACACCAATACCAGCGCTGCTTAAGTCAGCTGTGAGTTGGTGTAACGTGCTCATGCACGATTTCCCCATAGGAATCAACGGGGAGAGCCGGCTGAAAAAAAGTCTAACACCATTGCAAAAAAGCAGCGTATAACTCACTAACGCAGCCCCATTGATTCCTATGGGGAAATAAAATTTATGTCTACACCTAACACCCTAACATGAACCCTGAGTCTAAATACCCCTAATCTTACACTTATTAACCCCTAATCTGCCGCCCCCGACATTGCCGACACCTACATTATAATTATTAACCCCTAATCTGCAGCTCCGGACACTGCCGCCACCTACATTATACTTATGAACCCCTAATCTGCTGCCCCCAACATCGCCAAACCGTACATTATATTTATTAACCTCTACTCTGCCGCCCCCAATGTCGCCGCCACCTACCTTCACTTATTAACCCCTAATCTGCCACCCCCAATGCCGCCGACACTATTATAAACATAATAACCCCTAAACCGCCGTACTCCCGCCTCGCAAACATTAGTTAAATATTATTAACCCCTAATAATAACCCCTAATATTAACCCCGGCCCTAACATCGTCGCCACCTACCTACATTTATTAACCCCTAATCTGCCGCCCCCCAATGTCGCCGCCACTATATTAAAATAATTAACCCCTAAAACTAAGTCTTACCCTAAACCTAACACCCCCTAACTTAAATATAATTAAAAAAAAATCAAAATAAATATTCCTATCATTAACTAAATTATTCCTATTTAAAACTAAATACTTACCTATAAAATAAAGCCTAAGCTAGCTACAATATAACTAATAGTTACATTGTAGCTATCTTAGGGTTTATTTTTATTTTACAGGCAAGTTTGTATTTATTTTAACTAGGTAGAATAGTTACTAAATAGTTATTAACTATTTAATAACCACCTAGCAAAAATAAATACAAAAGTACCTGTAAAATAAAACCTAACCTAAGTTACAATTACACCTAACACTACACTATAATTAAATTAATTCCCTAAATTAAATACAATTAAATACAATTAAATAAAATTAGCTAAAGTACCAAAAAAAACACTAAATTACAGAAAATAATAAACAAATTACAAGATTTTTAAACTAATTACACCTAACTTTATCCCCCTAACAAAATAAAAAAAGCCCCCCAAAATAAAAAAGCCTTACCCTAAACTAAATTACAAATAGCCCTTAAATGGGCCTTTTGCGGGTCATTGCCCCAAAGTAATCAGCTCTTTTACCTGTAAAAAAAAATTACAAATCCCCCCCCAACATTAAAACCCACCACCAACACTAACCCCTTGAAGATCACCTTACTAGGAGAAGTCTTCATCCAACTTGGCCGAAGTCCTCAACGAAGCCGGGTGAAGTCTTCATCCAAGCCAGGCGAAGTGGTCCTCCAGACGGGCAGAAGTCTTCATCCAGACAGCATCTTCTATCTTCATCCATCCGGCGCGGAGCGGATCCATCTTCAAGACATCCGACACGGAGCATTATCTTCATCCGACGGTTAACACTGAATGAAGGTTCCTTTAAATGACATCATCCAAGATGGCGTCCCTTCAATTCTGATTGGCTGATAGAATCCTATCAGCCAATCGGAATTGAAGGGACGCCATCTTGGATGACGTCATTTAAAGGAACCTTCATTCGTCGGGAGTCGTCGGAAGAAGAGGATGCTCCACATCGGCTGGCTTGAAGATGGACCCGCTCCACTCCGGATGGATGAAGATAGAAGATGCCGCCTGGATGAAGACTTCTGCTCGTCTGGAGGTCCTCTTCTGCCCGGATCGGATGAAGACTTCTGCCCCTCTGGAGGACCACTTGTGCCCGGCTAGGTGAAGATGGCTCAAGGAAGGGTGATCTTCAAGGGGGTAGTGTTAGGTTTTATTAAGGGGGATTGGATGGGTTTTAGAGTAGGGTTGGGTGTGTGGGTGGTGGGTTTTAATGTTGGGGGGGTATTGTATTTTATTTTTTACAGGTAAAAGAGCTGATTACTTTGGGGCAATGCCCCACAAAAAGAAGCCCTTTAAGGGCTATTTGTAATTTAGTATAGGGTAGGGAATTTTATTATTTTTGGGGGCTTTTTTATTTTATTAGGGAGATTAGATTAGGTGTAATTAGTTTAAAATTCTTGTAATAATTTTTTTTATTTTCTGTAATATAGTGTTTTTTTTTGTACTTTAATTTATTTAATTTAATTGTATTTAATTGTAGTTAGTTTAGGTAATTAATTTAATGATAGTGTAATGTTAGGTGTAATTTTAATTTAGGTTAGGATCTATTTTACAGGTATATTTGTCTTTATTTTAACTAGGAAGTTATTAAATAGTTAATAACTATTTAATAACTATTGTACCTAGTTAAAATAAATACAAAGTTGCCTCTAAAATAAATATAAACCCTAAGATTGATACAAATGTAACTATTAGTTATATTGTAGCTATCTTATGGTTTATTTTACAGGTAAGTATTTAGTTTTAAATAGGAATAATTCATTTAATTGTAGTAATTTAATTTCGTTTTATTTAAATTATATTTAAGTTAAGGGGTGTTAGACTTAGGTTTAGGGGTTAAGAAATTTAATATAGTAGCGTCAACGTTGGGGACGGCAGATTAGGGGTTAATAAATGTAGGTAGGTGTCGGCGATGTTAGGGACGGCAGATTAGGGGTTAATAAAATTTAACTAGTGTTTGTGAGGCGGGAGTGGGGCGGTTTAGGGGTTAATATATTTATTAAAGTGGCGGCGATGTCCGGTCGGCAGATTAGGGGTTAAAAACTTTATTTAAGTGTTTCCGATGTGGGGGGGGGGGCTTGGTTTAGGGGTTAATAGGTAGTTTATGGATGTTAGTGTACTTTTTAGCACTTTAGTTAAGAGTTTTATGTTACTGCGTTAGCCCATAAAACTCTTAACTACTGACTTTTAAATGCGGTAGGAGTCTCTTGACAGGAGAGGCTGTACCGCTCACTTCTTCCAAGACTCGTAATACCGGCATTAGGCAAATCCCATTAAAAAGATAGGATACGCAATTGACGTAAGGGGATTTGCGGTAAGTTCGAGTCGCGGAAGAAAAGTGAGCAGTACACCTGTACCTGCCAGACTCGTAATACCAGCGGGCGTTAAAAAGCAGCGTTGGGACCTCTCAATGCTGCTTTTTAAGGCTAACGCAAGACTTGTAATCTAGCAGTTAGTGTTTCTTCAGTGTCATATGTGTCACATAAAATTTATTCAGTTTTTTTGGAAAAACTTGATAAATGTCACTTTGTAATACAGTGCTCTTATCTGATTAACTTTGTTAAAAGAGTTAGAAAAAAGGTAATGTGTTGGTTTTAAAAATAACTTTTTATCCATTTTGAATTTGTAAACTCAAAGTTCAAAATTAAAGCTGTTAGTGGTATTTGCTAGCAACATCCGTACAGACGCATACACCCCTTTTGTTAGAGTGCCTACCTTCTGGCTAAAAACGGCTCTCAAATTATCTGTTAAGGTTACCTTTTGGTGAAAGTACAGAGCCTCAGCATGTGTGTCTAGAGAGTCTAGAACGGCTGCTTAGCCCACTCACCGCTTCTCCGATGCAGTCAAATAGTTCTGTGTCACCTGATCTTAGCAGCCAGTCAGCAAGGATTAGGTGTAGTGATCTGTTGTCTGTAATCAAGTCCTTACTCTGCGCAGAGTTTGTAGGTGAAATAGTATTTCCTTATAATCCAATGTAATCCTCCTTCTGTGTACAAATTTCTTTCTTATAAGTATACCATCAACGCGTTTCACCGATAAACAGCTTTATCAAGATGAAAATATCTAGCACTTAAAAGCACATAGAAAAAGCACATAGAAAGAAATTGATATATACTAAACTATCTGGCACTTACAAGCATATGGTAATAGTTTGATATATATCAACACAATTTTGAAACAATTCTACAATCTAACCCTGTAGCTTTTTAGTGCACATATACACCAGCATTTATCCATATTACCACTATATTCTTTATCCTGTTTTGAGAACAGGGAAGTATATGTAGCAAGGGTTCAAACTAGCTCTACACTAACCTTTTTTAACCTTTTCTAAATTAGGATGGCAGCACCCAGTCAGGACCCAGTCCCCTCTGGCCATGAGGCCCCTGAATGGATTCACCCCAGTCACCCCCTGATGGCGGCCCTGGTGGATACACACCCTTAGACCATATGGTCAATGGGGCCTAAATAAGGACATTAGGATTGCAGCTTTTGTATAATCACAGGGAGCACATTAATATATATATTTAATATAAATATATATATATATATATATATATATATATATATATATATATATATATATCTCAAGTAATGCACAGAAGCACATTTGTAATTACTTGATGTTTATTTAATATATGTTGTATGTTTATATATAGGTCATTGCATGATATTGCGATGCCTTACTATTTGCACATTTATGTTTATGATTATTTTTGTTACATTTCTATTAATTAATGAATTTCTGTTTTATTCACATGGATCATCACATGATATTGCAATACCTTTCTATTTGCACATTTATATATAAGACTATCTGTTTTTCACTAATTAATTTTTATTAATGAATTTCTGTTCTATTTACATGGGTATATGCTGCAAAGATAGTCTAATTCTTGGACGATTAAATATTGACATAAATAGATCAGCGATAATGCCGAATGTCGGGTTTGGAAATCATCTATTGGACACTTCATACCACTTGACACCTCCATGCATACAGAAATTATTACAACTTTATGATTGGCCAGATGTCGCACGTGACCTCTCAAAGACAAGTCGGATCTGTTTGGGAACCAACTCAGCTATGACTACTTGATTAGGAATTGTTGAACATGAACATTGATTGGACGTTTTGAATTTGTTAGGTAGATGGTGATTGGTTAATACTTTTATTTCCACCCAAACTGAAAAACAAATTTTACCACTAATCAAGAGAATTGTTTTATTTTGAATCGGCATATTATGTTTTAATTTTGGTTTTTATGTCAGTCTATTTGGTTGGAAATAAATAAACAGCACAAAATAGATGTTTTCCGATTATTTTATGTGAATCTACCTTCTGTCAGACCGGAAGTTGGAACATGAGCACAGCGTATTTAAACAGCCGGCATCAGCTACAATATAGCTAATTTTATACCTTTTAATTTTCTCTTGAGAAAGACAACTCTGTTCGTTGAAACGTGTTGAGCCAATAAACCTATACTCTTATGAATGAAGGTTTTGACATTTTATGACATTGCTTCTAATGGAGATTTGATTCAGTGAGTGTACTGCACTTATTTATGCCAGGTATTTACACAAATACCAGTGGAGTTCTTTATTTCCAGTGCCATCTGGATGTGCATCGAGCTGACTGATTTACATACAAGAAGTACCTACACCAGGAGATACCCCCAGAGCCAACGCCCCTATATTTGAAATCTGCATTTGTTAACAGTTCTTTGGGAGAGACTGTGGGAGGTAGCGGCTCCGTTTTCTGAGGGGAGTATTTGTTCTTTCCATTGTTACAGCTGTTTGTTATTCCATCTACAAATTGTCTGTCTGTATATTTTTAAACTTAAAGGGACACTGAACCCAAATTTTTTCTTTCGTGATTCAGATAGAGCATGCAATTTTAAGCAACTTTCTAGTTTACTCCTATTATCAAATTATAATAGGACAGCACGTGTTTATTGGTGGGTGAATTTATCCACCAATTAGCAAGAACAAACCAGGTTGTTTACCAAAAATGGGCCAGCTTCTAAACTTACATTCTTGCTTTTCAAATAAAGATACTAAGAGAATGAAGAAAATTTGATAACAGGAGTAAATTAGAAAGTTGCTTAAAATTGCATGCTTTATCTGAATCACGAAAGAAAAAAATTTGAGTTCAGTGTCCCTTTAAAAAAACATGCTGTTTTTACTAACCTCACTTATAGCTTCACCTAGCAGCTGGACAATTAATTAATACTCATTTGATAGAAAACAGGTGAGGAAACATCCAGCTATGTGTAAAGTGAGGAGTGGAACACTGGTCGGCTCTCTTTCCAATGTTCCAGGGATCCAAAAATACAGCAGCTTCGTTCCAAGCCACATTTTACACAATACATTTCCCTAGGATTTAGAAATCAAATATTCATTTCAACAATATAGAAGAAATATAAACCTGGTAACTCACAATTCCCCTTTCTCTGTCGCACGAGTAAGGGTATTAGGCTTTTTTTTCTAATTTTCGCACTCCATGCAGTTTATGGGGGAATACGTTAGCATGGTTCCGATATTTGAAGTTCGACTTTTTGCGCGTAGAGTTAGCGATTGTGCAAAAATGTTTTCCTTTCAACTTGTAATACACGCTATACCCGACGCGTGCAAAAAGTCTTCCTCTAGCAAAGTCAACGTGTGAGCTGGAGCTGAAGTACAGCTTCACTAAAAATTATTTTCTGAATCCTTTTCAACTTGCAGAAAAGCCTTTCCCACATTTGGAGTAATGGTTTTAACTGTGTTAATGAAGGGATTAATTATTTTCTGCAACATTATTTGTTTGTTCATTTGTTTGTTAATTCATAAAAGGGGCTAACAGTTTTTCATTTTGGAATGAATATAAAGAATACAGCAAAAATATATTTTGTATTCATCCAAATTTAATTATACGTTTAGTCTTTTTTCCTTGATTCAAATTTTATGGAGGGTTTAAATGTTGAGTTGAATGTCCCTTTTAAAATTTTCATGGTATTAGTCACTCCCACCTAAACATTTACATCTAAATGTTTTATTTTTAGGAAAATGTTTAATTTCTTACATTTTATAAGGAAAAAAATGACAGAGAATATTAGAACCATTTGAAAAAAAGTTTTTAAAAATGAAAAAAGTATAAATTAATATACTTTGCTAATTTTGAATGTTATTCTACAAAAGGTTCACAAGCAATCAAAATGCAGTAAATTGCATTTCCTTTTCACATTTTTCTGCTATAGTTGCAAAAAAAAGATGAAGAATATGGTAGATTAAATTCACAAATCAGACACCAGTGTGACTAAAGTTTGGTGAATGTAATTCAATGGTTACAAAATATTGTCACCTCATGTCATTTCAAGATTGTGAAATTGCAATGGATTGCAGTGTGGATGGAGAATGATGAAATTTACTGACACTTTTCATAGTAGTATGACCTTTAACATAAATGAATATTTACTTTTATCTTGGTAGTTCTTTTTTCCTTTGTTAATAGCAACAGAAGAGACTAAACTGAGAAATGAAGTGCATTAGATGTTTAAATCTGTCTCTTTTGCAACCTGAATATATTAATGACAATCTTAGAGAGAATATTAATAGGAAAGATACATAAATAGTTTGGTGCCTATGAACTTTCTACATAAAAAGAAAAACGCCAGAATTGGCATATGTATATCTAATTAATGAGCTAGTATTTGAAATGTCAGAATGACAAATGGTGTAAGCAGAAAAAATTGTGTTCTCTTGCATTCTGAACCATAATGTATAGGAAAGAAGAAAAGAATATGTAACATTTTTAAAGCTACTGTATTATTATACAATTACTCAGTTGCAAATGATATATACATAAACCATTAATTTAATATAATATAGTGCCTCCTTACTTGTTAAATTTAAAATAGTCATTTATTTATAAGGCAACTCTATGTGCAAAACAATGGAATTTGCATTGTTTTTACTTAAGGTACTCATTACCATTTACCATGCGAAATGTAGAAAATTCCTGTTAAAATATACGCTTTTCATTTTTATTTTTTTTATTTGGGTATCAATCATTAAAGAGACATTACATTCAAAATAAAATGTAATTCCCCATAAAATATTCCACTGGATACTAAAGTCAGAATTAAACTTTCCTGATTCAGATAGTGCATGCACAGTTTTTTTTTTTTATATGCAGACTTTCTGAGCATTTACTTATATGAGTCTGTGATTCACTAATGACTGTCACATGGTACAGGGACGAGGAACTTGAAGGAAATTTTGAAATTTATCAGAAAAAAAAATGAATGCTTAGAAATTCAGAGTAAGTGTTACTGAATTTGCTGATTATGCAATTTTACTGAATTGAATGGTCTTTTAATTATGAATAGTAATAAAAATAAATTTATGTTTTTTTTTGTTTTGTTTTTATTTTAATCATCCATTAATTTAACTCTCATAATTGTTTTTTTCCACACCTCCTTAAAAAAGGTTGGAACCAGACACTGATTCGTTGTAAAGAATATTTGGTTAGTTAATTTATATCTGTCCAAGATTGGTCACAGAAAATGACACAGGATAAACAATACAAGAAATGCTTTACAAAGAGAATGTGCTTAGATTGAAACACATTTTTAGTAACAAAAGGGTTTGTTTACAATTAAATTGGTAATCGTTTTCAACAGGTCAATAGCCATTAAAATGGCTGTCCAAAATTGTTACGGTCATTGAAAAAAATTATGAAGAGTATTATATAAACTATTTATAAAATAATTCATAAAAATTTTTTTAAATTTAATAGTATAATAAATATTTTTAAATATATTTTTGTGTCTGTGGATGAATCAAACACAAATGAAGCCCCATGCAGAGAGCAAATATTTTATACCATAGGGTTAGAGTTGCTAAGCAACATTTTCTAAGACTATGGCTCCTGAGTATAAGCTAATTCCTTTATATAAGATATGTGGTGATTTTGCAAAAAATTATTAATAATATCTAGACCAAGGTATAATGATTTATTATGCCTTTTCTATCATTTATGAACATGTTGGGTGTGGAACCTATCTAAGACTATTCTCTTTTCCCTCAGAAAGTGTATTTATATGAATATTTTTAATTTTTATGCATATGTAGGATTGCAAACATGCAACCACAAGCAATGCCTTATGTCTTAATTAACTATTGACAAGTTTTTTAATTCTCTTTCAATATAGGAGTATACATTGTTATTTTGACTTATGGTAATTCTAAAATTGGCTTGCTGGCCATGAGAGGAAAAAAACAAATTGTTGTAATACATTAAAAAGATTATTCGGAACTACAGCTAAAGTTGTTGGACTAGATTCAATAAAACCTATTAGTGAAACTAATATCTCACAGCACAAACTGGCCGCAACATTGCAATTGGAAAATTGTTAAATTTATAAAGATTTGCACCCAGCACTTGTAGGAGCCAGCAGTTACAAGTAAATCTATCACATTATTGTTCACTTTACTGCCCATAGAAAAAGTTCATAGTGAAGAATACTGACATCACAAAAACCCATTCAAACCTTACAGAACAAATAAATTAAAATTAAGTGAAAAAATAAAAAAGGAAAAAAACAAAAAGACAAAAAGAAACAAAAAAAACACCTTTCTATAAAACAGCACCCACTAACATATGGGGGGGGGGGAAGAAACTTTAAAACTGAAAACTAAAAGAAAAATGATACAACCATCTCAACATTAAAATAATGAAATACAAATGTGATTTGAGATACTTCAGAGGGACAGTAGGGTCTTTATGAATTATGCAAAACAGAATGAGAAGCAGTCTGCCAGGAACGAACAGCAGCATCAATAGCTTGTTCTATGGCCCGGTTGCCACCTGGTAGTAGCTTCTTTCTGCCCAATTGTGCTTTTCACAGAGGAAAACTTTCCTGTAGTATATCAGTCTGATCCTGCCGACATGGTCAGTCCAGCCCCGAAATACCAGGCAATTCTCCTCTGAACAAGGAACATGACAACCCCAGACAATCGTTTCGGCCTCTTTTGGGCCTCGTCAGTGAGGTGCAGCCATATCCCTCTAAACACATTGGTCAAGGAGTCCACGTCTGGTTTCCCCCATCACCCTTAGGGAGACTATCCCAAGGGTCATATTTACATATGCAAAACAGAATGAGAAGCAGTCTGCCAGGAACGAACAGCAGCATCAATAGCTTGTTCTATGGCCCGGTTGCCACCTGGTAGTAGCTTCTTTCTGCCCAATTGTGCTTTGCACAGAGGAAAACTTTCCTGTAGTATATCAGTCTGATCCAACCGACATGGTCAGTCCAGCCCCGAAATACCAGGCAATTCTCCTCTGAACAAGGAACATGACAACCCCAGACAATCGTTTCGGCCTCTTTTGGGCCTTGTCAGTGAGGTGCAGCCATATCCCTCTAAACACATTGGGCAAGGAGTCCACGTCTGGTTTCCCCCATCACCCTTAGGGAGACTATCCCAAGGGTCATATTTACATATGCAAAACAGAATGAGAAGCAGTCTGCCAGGAACGAACAGCAGCATCAATAGCTTGTTCTATGGCCCGGTTGCCACCTGGTAGTAGCTTCTTTCTGCCCACTTGTGCTTTTTACAGAGAAAAACTTTCCTGTAGTATATCAGTCTGATCCTGCTGACATGGTCAGTCCAGCCCCGAAATACCAGGCAATTCTCCTCTGAACAAGGAACATGACAACCCCAGACGATCGTTTCGGCCTCTTTTGGACCTCGTCAGTGAGGTGCAGCCATATCCCTCTAAACACATTGGGCAAGGAGTCCACGTCTGGTTTCCCCCATCACCCTTAGGGAGACTATCCCAAGGGTCATATTTACATATGCAAAACTGAACGAACAGCAGCATCAATAGCTTGTTCTATGGCCCGGTTGCCACCTGGTAGTAGCTTCTTTCTGCCCAATTGTGCTTTTCACAGAGGAAAACTTTCCTGTAGTACATCAGTCTGATCCTGCCGACATGATCAGTCCAGCCCCGAAATACCAGGCAATTCTCCTCTGAACAAGGAACATAACAACCCCAGACGATCGTTTCGGCCTCTTTTGGGCCTCGTCAGTGAGGTGCAGCCATATCCCTCTAAACACATTGGGCAAGGAGTCCACGTCTGGTTTCCCCCATCACCAATAGGGAGACTATCCCAAGGGTCATAGTTACATATGCAAAACAGAATGAGAAGCAGTCTGCCAGGAACGAACAGCAGCATCAATAGCTTGTTCTATGGCCCGGTTGCCACCTGGTAGTAGCTTCTTTCTGCCCAATTGTGCTTTTCACAGAGGAAAACTTTCCTGTAGTATATCAGTCTGATCCTGCCGACATGGTCAGTCCAGCCCCGAAATACCAGGCAATTCTCCTCTGAACATGACAACCCCAGACGATCTTTTCGGCCTCTTTTGGGCCTCGTCAGTGAGGTGCAGCCATATCCCTCTAAACACATTGGGCAAGGAGTCCACGTCTGGTTTCCCCCATCACCCTTAGGGAGACTATCCCAAGGGTCATATTTACATATGCAAAACAGACGAGGCCCAAAGAAGGCCGAAACGATCGTCTGGGGTTGTCATGTTCCTTGTGCAGAGGAGAATTGCCTGGTATATCGGGGCTGGACTGACCATGTCGGCGGGATCAGACTGATATACTACAGGAAAGTTTTCCTCTGTGAAAAGCACAATTGGGCAGAAAGAAGCTACTACCAGGTGGCAACCGGGCCATAGAACAAGCTATTGATGCTGCTGTTCGTTCCTGGCAGACTGCTTCTCATTCTGTTTTGCATATGTAAATATGACCCTGGGGATAGTCTCCCTAAGGGTGATGGGGGAAACAAGACGTGGACTCCTTGCCCAATGTGCTTAGAGGGATATGGCTGCACCTCACTGACGAGGCCCAAAGGAGGCTGAAACGATCCTCTGGGGTTGTCATGTTTCTTGTTCAGAGGAGAATTGCCTGGTATTTCGGGGCTGGACTGACCATGTCGGCGGGATCAGACTGATATACTACAGGAAAGTTTTCCTCTGTGAAAAGCACAATTGGGTAGAAAGAAGCTACTACCAGGTGGCAACCGGGCCATAGAACAAGCTATTGATGCTGCTGTTTGTTCCTGGCAGACTGCTTCTCATTCTGTTTTGCATATGTAAATATGACCCTGGGGATAGTCTTCCTAAGGGTGATGGGGGAAACCAGACGTGGACTCCTTGCCCAATGTGCTTAGAGGGATATGGCTGCACCTCACTGACGAGGCCCAAAGGAGGCCAAAACGATCGTCTGGGGTTGTCATGTTCCTTGTTCAGAGGAGAATTGCCTGGTATTTCGAGGCTGGACTAACCATGTCGGCGGGATCAGACTGATATACTACAGGAAAGTTTTCCTCTGTGAAAAGCACAATTGGGCAGAAAGAAGCTACTACCAGGTGGCAACCGGGCCATAGAACAAGCTATTGATGCTGCTGTTTGTTCCTGGCAGACTGCTTCTCATTCTGTTTTGCATATGTAAATATGACCCTGGGGATAGTCTCCCTAAGGGTGATGGGGGAAACCAGACGTGGACTCCTTGCCCAATGTGCTTAGAGGGATATGGCTGCACCTCACTGACGAGGCCCAAAGGAGGCCGAAACGATTGTCTGGGGTTGTCATGTTTCTAGTTCAGAGGAGAATTGCCTGGTATTTCGGGGCTGGACTGACCATGTCGGTGGGATCAGACTGATATACTACAGGAAAGTTTTCCTCTATGAAAAGCACAATTGGGCAGAAAGAAGCTACTACCAGATGGCAACCGGGCCATAGAACGAGCTATTGATGCTGCTGTTCATTCCTGGCAGACTGCTTCTCATTCTGTTTTGCATATGTAAATATGACCCTGGGGATAGTCTCCCTAAGGGTGATGGGGGAAACCAGACGTGGACTCCTTGCCCAATGTGCTTAAAGGGATATGGCTGCACCTCACTGACGAGGTCCAAAGGAGGCCGAAACGATCGTCTGGGGTTGTCATGTTCCTTGTTCAGAGGAGAATTGCCTGGTATTTCGGGGCTGGACAGACCATGTCGGTGGGATCAGACTGATATACTACAGGAAAGTTTTCCTCTGTGAAAAGCACAATTGGGCAGAAAGAAGCTACTACCAGGTGGCAACCGGGCCATAGAACAAGCTATTGATGCTGCTGTTCGTTCCTGGCAGACTGCTTCTCATTCTGTTTTGCATATGTAAATATGACCCTGGGGATAGTCTCCCTAAGGGTGATGGAGGAAACCAGACGTGGACTCCTTGCCCAATGTGCTTAGAGGGATATGGCTGCACCTCACTGACGAGGCCCAAAGGAGGCCGAAACGATCGTCTGGGGTTGTCATGTTCATTGTTCAGAGGAGAATTGCCTGGTATTTCGGGGCTGGACTGACCATGTCGGCGGGATCAGACTGATATACTACAGGAAAGTTTTCCTCTGTGAAGAGCACAATTGGGCAGAAAGAAGCTACTACCAGGTGGCAACCGGGCCATAAAACAAGCTATTGATGCTGCTGTTCGTTCCTGGCAGACTGCTTCTCATTCTGTTTTGCATATGTAAATATGACCCTGGGGATAGTCTCCCTAAGGGTGATGGGGGAAACCAGACGTGGACTCCTTGCCCAATGTGCTTAGAGGGATATGGCTGCACCTCACTGACGAGGCCCAAAGGAGGCCGAAACGATCGTCTGGGGTTGTCATGTTTCTTGTTCAGAGGAGAATTGCCTGGTATTTCAGGGCTGGACTGACCATGTCGGCGGGATCAGACTGATATACTACAGGAAAGTTTTCCTCTGTGAAAAGCACAATTGGGCAGAAAGAAGCTACTACCAGGTGGCAACCGGGCCATAGAACAAGCTATTGATGCTGCTGTTCGTTCCTGGCAGACTGCTTCTCATTCTGTTTTGCATATGTAAATATGACCCTGGGGATAGTCTCCCTAAGGGTGATGGAGGAAACCAGACGTGGACTCCTTGCCCAATGTGCTTAGAGGGATATGGCTGCACCTCACTGACGAGGCCCAAAGGAGGCCGAAACGATCGTCTGGGGTTGTCATGTTTCTTGTTCAGAGGAGAATTGCCTGGTATTTCGGGGCTGGACTGACCATGTCGGTGGGATCAGACTGATATACTACAGGAAAGTTTTCCTCTTTGAAAAGCACAATTGGGCAGAAAGAAGCTACTACCAGGTGGCAACCGGGCCATAGAACAAGCTATTGATGCTGCTGTTCATTCCTGGCAGACTGCTTCTCATTCTGTTTTGCATATGTAAATATGACCCTGGGGATAGTCTCCCTAAGGGTGATGGGGGAAACCAGACGTGGACTCCTTGCCCAATGTGCTTAGAGGGATATGGCTGCACCTCACTGACGAGGTCCAAAGGAGGCCGAAACGATCGTCTGGGGTTGTCATGTTCCTTGTTCAGAGGAGAATTGCCTGGTATTTCGGGGCTGGACTGACCATGTCGGTGGGATCAGACTGATATACTACAGGAAAGTTTTCCTCTGTGAAAAGCACAATTGGGCAGAAAGAAGCTACTACCAGGTGGCAACCGGGCCATAGAACAAGCTATTGATGCTGCTGTTCGTTCCTGGCAGACTGCTTCTCATTCTGTTTTGCATATGTAAATATGACCCTGGGGATAGTCTCCCTAAGGGTGATGGAGGAAACCAGACGTGGACTCCTTGCCCAATGTGCTTAGAGGGATATGGCTGCACCTCACTGACGAGGCCCAAAGGAGGCCGAAACGATCGTCTGGGGTTGTCATGTTCCTTGTTCAGAGGAGAATTGCCTGGTATTTCGGGGCTGGACTGACCATGTCGGCGGGATCAGACTGATATACTACAGGAAAGTTTTCCTCTGTGAAAAGCACAATTGGGCAGAAAGAAGCTACTACCAGGTGGCAACCGGGCCATAGAACAAGCTATTGATGCTGCTGTTCGTTCCTGGCAGACTGCTTCTCATTCTGTTTTGCATATGTAAATATGACCCTGGGGATAGTCTCCCTAAGGGTGATGGGGGAAACCAGACGTGGACTCCTTGCCCAATGTGCTTAGAGGGATATGGCTGCACCTCACTGACAAGGCCCAAAGGAGGCCGAAACGATCGTCTGGGGTTGTCATGTTCCTTGTTCAGAGGAGAATTGCCTGGTATTTCGGTGCTGGACTGACCATGTCGGTGGGATCAGACTGATATACTACAGGAAAGTTTTCCTCTGTGAAAAGCACAATTGGGCAGAAAGAAGCTACTACCAGGTGGCAACCGGGCCATAGAACAAGCTATTGATGCTGCTGTTCGTTCCTGGCAGACTGCTTCTCATTCTGTTTTGCATATGTAAATATGACCCTGGGGATAGTCTCCCTAAGGGTGATGGGGGAAACCAGACGTGGACTCCTTGCCCAATGTGCTTAGAGGGATATGGCTGCACCTCACTGACGAGGCCCAAAGGAGGCCGAAACGATCGTCTGGGGTTGTCATGTTCCTTGTTCAGAGGAGAATTGCCTGGTATTTCGGGGCTGGACTGACCATGTCGGCGGGATCAGACTGATATACTACAGGAAAGTTTTCCTCTGTGAAAAGCACAATTGGGCAGAAAGAAGCTACTACCAGGTGGCAACCGGGGCCATAGAACAAGCTATTGATGCTGCTGTTCGTTCCTGGCAGACTGCTTCTCATTCTGTTTTGCATATGTAAATATGACCCTGAGGATAGTCTCCCTAAGAGTGATGGGGGAAACCAGACGTGGACTCCTTGCCCAATGTGCTTAGAGGGATATTGCTGCACCTCACTGACGAGGCCAAAACAATCGTCTGGGGTTGTCATGTTCCTTGTTCAGAGGAGAATTGCCTGGTATTTCGGGGCTGGACTGACCATGTCGGCGGGATCAGACTGATATACTACAGGAAAGTTTTCCTCTGTGAAAAGCACAATTGGGCAGAAAGAAGCTACTACCAGGTGGCAACCGGGCCATAGAACAAGCTATTGATGCTGCTGTTCGTTCCTGGCAGGCTGCTTCTCATTCTGTTTTGCATATGTAAATATGACCCTGGGGATAGTCTCCCTAAGGGTGATGGGGGAAACCAGACGTGGACTCCTTACCCAATGTGCTTAGAGGGATATGGCTGCACCTCACTGACGAGGCCCAAAGGAGGCCTTAACAATCGTCTGGGGTTGTCATGTTCCTTGTTCAGAGGAGAATTGCCTGGTATTTCGGTGCTGGACTGACCATGTCGGTGGGATCAGACTGATATAGTACAGGAAAGTTTTCCTCTGTGAAAAGCACAATTGGGCAGAAAGAAGCTACTACCAGGTGGCAACCGGGCCATAGAACAAGCTATTGATGCTGCTGTTCGTTCCTGGCAGACTGCTTCTCATTCTGTTTTGCATATGTAAATATGACCCTGGGGATAGTCTCCCTAAGGGTGATGGGGGAAACCAGACGTGGACTCCTTGCCCAATGTGCTTAGAGGGATATGGCTGCACCTCACTGACGAGGCCCAAAGGAGGCCGAAACGATCGTCTGGGGTTGTCATGTTCCTTGTTCAGAGGAGAATTGCCTGGTATTTCGGGGCTGGACTGACCATGTCGGTGGGATCAGACTGATATACTACAGGAAAGTTTTCCTCTGTGAAAAGCACAATTGGGCAGAAAGAAGCTACTACCAGGTGGCAACCGGGCCATAGAACAAGCTATTGATGCTGCTCTTCGTTCCTGGCAGACTGCTTCTCATTCTGTTTTGCATATGTAAATATGACCCTGGGGATAGTCTCCCTAAGGGTGATGGGGGAAACCAGACGTGGACTCCTTGCCCAATGTGCTTAGAGGGATATGGCTGCACCTCACTGACGAGGCCGAAACGATCGTCTGGGGTTGTCATGTTCCTTGTTCAGAGGAGAATTGCCTGGTATTTCGGGGCTGGACTGACCATGTCGGCGGGATCAGACTGATATACTACAGGAAAGTTTTCCTCTGTGAAAAGCACAATTGGGCAGAAAGAAGCTACTACCAGGTGGCAACCGGGCCATAGAACAAGCTATTGATGCTGCTGTTCGTTCCTGGCAGACTGCTTCTCATTCTGTTTTGCATACGTAAATATGACCCTGGGGATAGTCTCCCTAAGGGTGATGGGGGAAACCAGACGTGGACTCCTTGCCCAATGTGTTTAGAGGGATATGGCTGCACCTCACTGACGAGGCCCAAAGGAGGCCGAAACAATCATCTGGGGTTGTCATGTTCCTTGTTCAGAGGAGAATTGCCTGGTATTTCGGGGCTGGACTGACCATGTCGGCGGGATCAGACTGATATACTACAGGAAAGTTTTCCTCTGTGAAAAGCACAATTGGGCAGAAAGAAGCTACTACCAGGTGGCAACCGGGCCATAGAACAAGCTATTGATGCTGCTGTTCGTTCCTGGCAGACTGCTTCTCATTCTGTTTTGCATATGTAAATATGACCCTGGGGATAGTCTCCCTAAGGGTGATAGGGGAAACCAGACGTGGACTCCTTGCCCAATGTGCTTAGAGGGATATGGCTGCACCTCACTGACGAGGCCCAAAGGAGGCCGAAACGATCGTCTGGGGTTGTCATGTTCCTTGTTCAGAGGAGAATTGCCTGGTATTTCGGGACTGGACTGACCATGTCGGCGGGATCAGACTGATATACTACAGGAAAGTTTTCCTCTGTGAAAAGCACAATTGGGCAGAAAGAAGCTACTACCAGGTGGCAACCGGGCCATAGAACAAGCTATTGATGCTGCTGTTCGTTCCTGGCAGACTGCTTCTCATTCTGTTTTGCATATGTAAATATGACCTTGGGGATAGTCTCCCTAAGGGTGATGGGGGGAAACCAGACGTGGACTCTTTGCCCAATGTGCTTAGAGGGATATGGCTGCACCTCACTGACGAGGCCCAAAGGAGGCCGAAACGATCGTCTGGGGTTGTCATGTTCCTTGTTCAGAGGAGAATTGCCTGGTATTTCGGGGCTGGACTGACCATGTCGGTGGGATCAGACTGATATACTACAGGAAAGTTTTCCTCTGTGAAAAGCACAATTGGGCAGAAAGAAGCTACTACCAGGTGGCAACCGGGCCATAGAACAAGCTATTGATGCTGCTGTTCGTTCCTTGCAGGCTGCTTCTCATTCTGTTTTGCATATGTAAATATGACCCTGGGGATAGTCTCCCTAAGGGTGATGGGGGAAACCAGAGGTGGACTCCTTGCCCAATGTGCTTAGAGGGATATGGCTGCACCTCACTGACGAGGCCCAAAGGAGGCCGAAACAATCGTCTGGGGTTGTCATGTTCCTTGTTCAGAGGAGAATTGCCTGGTATTTCGGGGCTGGACTGACCATGTCGGTGGGATCAGACTGATATACTACAGGAAAGTTTTCCTCTGTGAAAAGCACAATTGGGCAGAAAGAAGCTACTACCAGGTGGCAACCGGGCCATATAACAAGCTATTGATGCTGCTGTTCGTTCCTGGCAGACTGCTTCTCATTCTGTTTTGCATAGGTAAATATGACCCTGGGGATAGTCTCCCTAAGGGTGATGGGGGAAACCAGACATGGACTCCTTGCCCAATGTGCTTAGAGGGATATGGCTGCACCTCACTGACGAGGCCCAAAGGAGGCCGAAACGATCGTCTGGGGTTGTCATGTTCCTTGTTCAGAGGAGAATTGCCTGGTATTTCGGGGCTGGACTGACCATGTCGGCGGGATCAGACTGATATACTACAGGAAAGATTTCCTCTGTGAAAAGCACAATTGGGCAGAAAGAAGCTACTACCAGGTGGCAACCGGGCCATAGAACAAGCTATTGATGCTGCTGTTCGTTCCTGGCAGACTGCTTCTCATTCTGTTTTGCATATGTAAATATGACCCTGGGGATAGTCTCCCTAAGGGTGATGGGGGAAACCAGACGTCGACTCCTTGCCCAATGTGCTTAGAGGGATATGGCTGCACCTCACTGACGAGGCCCAAAGGAGGCCGAAACGATCGTCTGGGGTTGTCATGTTCCTTGTTCAGAGGAGAATTGCCTGGTATTTCGGGGCTGGACTGACCATGTCGGTGGGATCAGACTGATATACTACAGGAAAGTTTTCCTCTGTGAAAAGCACAATTGGGCAGAAAGAAGCTACTACCAGGTGGCAACCGGGCCATAGAACAAGCTATTGATGCTGCTCTTCGTTCCTGGCAGACTGCTTCTCATTCTGTTTTGCATATGTAAATATGACCCTGAGGATAGTCTCCCTAAGGGTGATGGGGGAAACCAGACGTGGACTCCTTGCCCAATGTGCTTAGAGGGATATGGCTGCACCTCACTGACGAGGCCGAAACGATCGTCTGGGGTTGTCATGTTCCTTGTTCAGAGGAGAATTGCCTGGTATTTCGGGGCTGGACTGACCATGTCGGCGGGATCAGACTGATATACTACAGGAAAGTTTTCCTCTGTGAAAAGCACAATTGGGCAGAAAGAAGCTACTACCAGGTGGCAACCGGGCCATAGAACAAGCTATTGATGCTGCTGTTCGTTCCTGGCAGACTGCTTCTCATTCTGTTTTGCATACGTAAATATGACCCTGGGGATAGTCTCCCTAAGGGTGATGGGGGAAACCAGACGTGGACTCCTTGCCCAATGTGTTTAGAGGGATATGGCTGCACCTCACTGACGAGGCCCAAAGGAGGCCGAAACGATCATCTGGGGTTGTCATGTTCCTTGTTCAGATGAGAATTGCCTGGTATTTCGGGGCTGGACTGACCATGTCGGCGGGATCAGACTGATATACTACAGGAAAGTTTTCCTCTGTGAAAAGCACAATTGGGCAGAAAGAAGCTACTACCAGGTGGCAACCGGGCCATAGAACAAGCTATTGATGCTGCTGTTCGTTCCTGGCAGACTGCTTCTCATTCTGTTTTGCATATGTAAATATGACCCTGGGGATAGTCTCCCTAAGGGTGATAGGGGAAACCAGACGTGGACTCCTTGCCCAATGTGCTTAGAGGGATATGGCTGCACCTCACTGACGAGGCCCAAAGGAGGCCGAAACGATCGTCTGGGGTTGTCATGTTCCTTGTTCAGAGGAGAATTGCCTGGTATTTCGGGACTGGACTGACCATGTCGGCGGGATCAGACTGATATACTACAGGAAAGTTTTCCTCTGTGAAAAGCACAATTGGGCAGAAAGAAGCTACTACCAGGTGGCAACCGGGCCATATAACAAGCTATTGATGCTGCTGTTCGTTCCTGGCAGACTGCTTCTCATTCTGTTTTGCATAGGTAAATATGACCCTGGGGATAGTCTCCCTAAGGGTGATGGGGGAAACCAGACATGGACTCCTTGCCCAATGTGCTTAGAGGGATATGGCTGCACCTCACTGACGAGGCCCAAAGGAGGCCGAAACGATCGTCTGGGGTTGTCATGTTCCTTGTTCAGAGGAGAATTGCCTGGTATTTCGGGGCTGGACTGACCATGTCGGCGGGATCAGACTGATATACTACAGGAAAGATTTCCTCTGTGAAAAGCACAATTGGGCAGAAAGAAGCTACTACCAGGTGGCAACCGGGCCATAGAACAAGCTATTGATGCTGCTGTTCGTTCCTGGCAGACTGCTTCTCATTCTGTTTTGCATATGTAAATATGACCCTGGGGATAGTCTCCCTAAGGGTGATGGGGGAAACCAGACGTCGACTCCTTGCCCAATGTGCTTAGAGGGATATGGCTGCACCTCACTGACGAGGCCCAAACGATCGTCTGGGGTTGTCATGTTCCTTGTTCAGAGGAGAATTGCCTGGTATTTCGGGGCTGGACTGACCATGTCGGCGGGAACAGACTGATATACTACAGGAAAGTTTTCCTCTGTGAAAAGCACAATTGGGCAGAAAGAAGCTACTACCAGGTGGCAACCGGGCCATATAACAAGCTATTGATGCTGCTGTTCGTTCCTGGCAGACTGCTTCTCATTCTGTTTTGCATAGGTAAATATGACCCTGGGGATAGTCTCCCTAAGGGTGATGGGGGAAACCAGACATGGACTCCTTGCCCAATGTGCTTAGAGGGATATGGCTGCACCTCACTGACGAGGCCCAAAGGAGGCCGAAACGATCGTCTGGGGTTGTCATGTTCCTTTTTCAGAGGAGAATTGCCTGGTATTTCGGGGCTGGACTGACCATGTCGGCGGGATCAGACTGATATACTACAGGAAAGATTTCCTCTGTGAAAAGCACAATTGGGCAGAAAGAAGCTACTACCAGGTGGCAACCGGGCCATAGAACAAGCTATTGATGCTGCTGTTCGTTCCTGGCAGACTGCTTCTCATTCTGTTTTGCATATGTAAATATGACCCTGGGGATAGTCTCCCTAAGGGTGATGGGGGAAACCAGACGTCGACTCCTTGCCCAATGTGCTTAGAGGGATATGGCTGCACCTCACTGACGAGGCCCAAAGGAGGCCGAAACGATCGTCTGGGGTTGTCATGTTCCTTGTTCAGAGGAGAATTGCCTGGTATTTCGGGGCTGGACTGACCATGTCGGTGGGATCAGACTGATATCCTACAGGAAAGTTTTCCTCTGTGAAAAGCACAATTGGGCAGAAAGAAGCTACTACCAGGTGGCAACCGGGCCATAGAACAAGCTATTGATGCTGCTCTTCGTTCCTGGCAGACTGCTTCTCATTCTGTTTTGCATATGTAAATATGACCCTGAGGATAGTCTCCCTAAGGGTGATGGGGGAAACCAGACGTGGACTCCTTGCCCAATGTGCTTAGAGGGATATGGCTGCACCTCACTGACGAGGCCGAAACGATCGTCTGGGGTTGTCATGTTCCTTGTTCAGAGGAGAATTGCCTGGTATTTCGGGGCTGGACTGACCATATCGGCGGGATCAGACTGATATACTACAGGAAAGTTTTCCTCTGTGAAAAGCACAATTGGGCAGAAAGAAGCTACTACCAGGTGGCAACCGGGCCATAGAACAAGCTATTGATGCTGCTGTTCGTTCCTGGCAGACTGCTTCTCATTCTGTTTTGCATACGTAAATATGACCCTGGGGATAGTCTCCCTAAGGGTGATGGGGGAAACCAGACGTGGACTCCTTGCCCAATGTGTTTAGAGGGATATGGCTGCACCTCACTGACGAGGCCCAAAGGAGGCCGAAACGATCATCTGGGGTTGTCATGTTCCTTGTTCAGAGGAGAATTGCCTGGTATTTCGGGGCTGGACTGACCATGTCGGCGGGATCAGACTGATATACTACAGGAAAGTTTTCCTCTGTGAAAAGCACAATTGGGCAGAAAGAAGCTACTACCAGGTGGCAACCGGGCCATAGAACAAGCTATTGATGCTGCTGTTCGTTCCTGGCAGACTGCTTCTCATTCTGTTTTGCATATGTAAATATGACCCTGGGGATAGTCTCCCTAAGGGTGATAGGGGAAACCAGACGTGGACTCCTTGCCCAATGTGCTTAGAGGGATATGGCTGCACCTCACTGACGAGGCCCAAAGGAGGCCGAAACGATCGTCTGGGGTTGTCATGTTCCTTGTTCAGAGGAGAATTGCCTGGTATTTCGGGACTGGACTGACCATGTCGGCGGGATCAGACTGATATACTACAGGAAAGTTTTCCTCTGTGAAAAGCACAATTGGGCAGAAAGAAGCTACTACCAGGTGGCAACCGGGCCATATAACAAGCTATTGATGCTGCTGTTCGTTACTGGCAGACTGCTTCTCATTCTGTTTTGCATAGGTAAATATGACCCTGGGGATAGTCTCCCTAAGGGTGATGGGGGAAACCAGACATGGACTCCTTGCCCAATGTGCTTAGAGGGATATGGCTGCACCTCACTGACGAGGCCCAAAGGAGGCCGAAACGATCGTCTGGGGTTGTCATGTTCCTTGTTCAGAGGAGAATTGCCTGGTATTTCGGGGCTGGACTGACCATGTCGGCGGGATCAGACTGATATACTACAGGAAAGATTTCCTCTGTGAAAAGCACAATTGGGCAGAAAGAAGCTACTACCAGGTGGCAACCGGGCCATAGAACAAGCTATTGATGCTGCTGTTCGTTCCTGGCAGACTGCTTCTCATTCTGTTTTGCATATGTAAATATGACCCTGGGGATAGTCTCCCTAAGGGTGATGGGGGAAACCAGACGTCGACTCCTTGCCCAATGTGCTTAGAGGGATATGGCTGCACCTCACTGACGAGGCCCAAACGATCGTCTGGGGTTGTCATGTTCCTTGTTCAGAGGAGAATTGCCTGGTATTTCGGGGCTGGACTGACCATGTCGGCGGGAACAGACTGATATACTACAGGAAAGTTTTCCTCTGTGAAAAGCACAATTGGGCAGAAAGAAGCTACTACCAGGTGGCAACCGGGCCATAGAACAAGCTATTGATGCTGCTGTTCGTTCCTGGCAGACTGGCTTCTCATTCTGTTTTGCATACGTAAATAGGAACCTGGGGATAGTCTCCCTAATTGTGATGGGGGAAACCAGACGTGGACTCCTTGCCCAATGTGCTTAGAGGGATATGGCTGCACCTCACTGACGAGGCCCAAAGGAGGCCGAAAGATCGTCTGGGGTTGTCATGTTCCTTGTTCAGAGGAGAATTGCCTGGTATTTCGGGGCTGGACTGACCATGTCGGCGGGATCAGATTGATATACTACAGGAAAGTTTTCCTCTGTGAAAAGCACAATTGGCAGAAAGAAGCTACTACCAGGTGGCAACCGGGCCATAGAACAAGCTATTGATGCTGCTGTTCGTTCCTGGCAGACTGCTTCTCATTCTGTTTTGCATATGTAAATATGACCCTGGGGATAGTCTCCCTAAGGGTGATGGGGGAAACCAGACGTGGACTCCTTGCCCAATGTGCTTAGAGGGATATGGCTGCACCTCACTGACGAGGCCCAAAGGAGGCCGAAACGATCGATTGGGGTTGTCATGTTCCTTGTTCAGAGGAGAATTGCCTGGTATTTCGGGGCTGGACTGACCATGTCGGCGGGATCAGACTGATATACTACAGGAAAGTTTTCCTCTGTGAAAAGCACAATTGGGCAGAAAGAAGCTACTACCAGGTGGCAACCGGGCCATAGAACAAGCTATTGATGCTGCTGTTCGTTCCTGGCAGACTGCTTCTCATTCTGTTTTGCATATGTAAATATGACCTTGGGGATAGTCTCCCTAAGGGTGATGGGGGAAACTAGACGTGGACTCTTTGCCCAATGTGCTTAGAGGGATATGGCTGCACCTCACTGACGAGGCCCAAAGTAGGCCGAAACGATCGTCTGGGGTTGTCATGTTCCTTGTTCAGAGGAGAATTGCCTGGTATTTCGGGGCTGGACTGACCATGTCGGCGGGATCAGACTGATATACTACAGGAAAGTTTTCCTCTGTGAAAAGCACAATTGGGCAGAAAGAAACTACTACCAGGTGGCAACCGGGCCATAGAACAAGCTATTGATGCTGCTGTTTGTTCCTGGCAGACTGCTTCTAATTCTGTTTTGCATATGTAAATATGACCCTGGGGATAGTCTCCCTAAGGGTGATGGGGGAAACCAGACGTGGACTCCTTGCCCAATGTGCTTAGAGGGATATGGCTGCACCTCACTGACGAGGCCCAAAGGAGGCCGAAACGATTGTCTGGGGTTGTCATGTTCCTTGTTCAGAGGAGAATTGCTTGGTATTTCGGGGCTGGACTGACCATGTCGGTGGGATCAGACTGATATACTACAGGAAAGTTTTCCTCTGTGAAAAGCACAATTGGGCAGAAAGAAGCTACTACCAGGTGGCAACCGGGCCATAGAACAAGCTATTGATGCTGCTGTTCGTTCCTGGCAGACTGCTTCTCATTCTGTTTTGCATATGTAAATATGACCCTGGGGATAGTCTCCCTAAGGGTGATGGGGGAAACCAGACGTGGACTCTTTGCCCAATGTGCTTAGAGGGCTATGGCTGCACCTCACTGACGAGGCCCAAAGTAGGCCGAAACGATCGTCTGGGGTTGTCATGTTCCTTGTTCAGAGGAGAATTGCCTGGTATTTCGGGGCTGGACTGACCATGTCGGCGGGATCAGACTGATATACTACAGGAAAGTTTTCCTCTGTGAAAAGCACAATTGGGCAGAAAGAAACTACTACCAGGTGGCAACCGGGCCATAGAACAAGCTATTGATGCTGCTGTTTGTTCCTGGCAGACTGCTTCTCATTCTGTTTTGCATATGTAAATATGACCCTGGGGATAGTCTCCCTAAGGGTGATGGGGGAAACCAGACGTGGACTCCTTGCCCAATGTGCTTAGAGGGATATGGCTGCACCTCACTGACGAGGCCCAAAGGAGGCCGAAACGATCGTCTGGGGTTGTCATGTTCCTTGTTCAGAGGAGAATTGCCTGGTATTTCGGGGCTGGACTGACCATGTCGGTGGGATCAGACTGATATACTACAGGAAAGTTTTCCTCTTTGAAAAGCACAATTGGGCAGAAAGAAGCTACTACCAGGTGGCATCCAGGCCATAGAACAAGCTATTGATGCTGCTGTTCGTTCCTGGCAGACTGCTTCTCATTCTGTTTTGCATATGTAAATATGACCCTGGGGATAGTCTCCCTAAGGGTGATGGGGGAAACCAGACGTGGACTCCTTGCCCAATGTGCTTAGAGGGATATGGCTGCACCTCACTGACGAGGCCCAAAGGAGGCCGAAACGATTGTCTGGGGTTGTCATGTTCCTTGTTCAGAGGAGAATTGCCTGGTATTTCGGGGCTGGACTGACCATGTCGGCGGGATCAGAATGATATACTACAGGAAAGTTTTCCTCTGTGAAAAGCACAATTGGGCAGAAAGAAGCTACTACCAGGTGGCAACCGGGCCATAGAACAAGCTATTGATGCTGCTGTTCGTTCCTGGCAGACTGCTTCTCATTCTGTTTTGCATATGTAAATATGACCCTGGGGATAGTCTCCCTAAGGGTGATGGGGGAAACCAGACGTGGACTCCTTGCCCAATGTGCTTAGAGGGATATGGCTGCACCTCACTGACGAGGCCCAAAGGAGGCCGAAACGATCGTCTGGGGTTGTCATGTTCCTTGTTCAGAGGAGAATTGCCTGGTATTTCGGGACTGGACTGACCATGTCAGCGGGATCAGACTGATATACTACAGGAAAGATTTCCTCTGTGAAAAGCACAATTGGGCAGAAAGAAGCTACTACCAGGTGGCAATCGGGCCATAGAACAAGCTATTGATGCTGCTGTTCGTTCCTGGCAGACTGCTTCTCATTCTGTTTTGCATATGTAAATATGACCCTGGGGATAGTCTCCCTAAGGGTGATGGGGGAAACCAGACGTGGACTCCTTGCCCAATGTGCTTAGAGGGATATGGCTGCACCTCACTGACGAGGCCCAAAGGAGGCCGAAACGATCGTCTGGGGTTGTCATGTTCCTTGTTCAGAGGAGAATTGCCTGGTATTTCGGGGCTGGACTGACCATGTCAGCGGGATCAGACTGATATACTACAGGAAAGATTTCCTCTGTGAAAAGCACAATTGGGCAGAAAGAAGCTACTACCAGGTGGCAATCGGGCCATAGAACAAGCTATTGATGCTGCTGTTCGTTCCTGGCAGACTGCTTCTCATTCTGTTTTGCATATGTAAATATGACCCTGGGGATAGTCTCCCTAAGGGTGATGGGGGAAACCAGACGTCGACTCCTTGCCCAATGTGCTTAGAGGGATATGGCTGCACCTCACTGACGAGGCCCAAACGATCGTCTGGGGTTGTCATGTTCCTTGTTCAGAGGAGAATTGCCTGGTATTTCGGGGCTGGACTGACCATGTCGGCGGGAACAGACTGATATACTACAGGAAAGTTTTCCTCTGTGAAAAGCACAATTGGGCAGAAAGAAGCTACTACCAGGTGGCAACCGGGCCATAGAACAAGCTATTGATGCTGCTGTTCGTTCCTGGCAGACTGGCTTCTCATTCTGTTTTGCATACGTAAATAGGAACCTGGGGATAGTCTCCCTAATTGTGATGGGGGAAACCAGACGTGGACTCCTTGCCCAATGTGCTTAGAGGGATATGGCTGCACCTCACTGACGAGGCCCAAAGGAGGCCGAAAGATCGTCTGGGGTTGTCATGTTCCTTGTTCAGAGGAGAATTGCCTGGTATTTCGGGGCTGGACTGACCATGTCGGCGGGATCAGATTGATATACTACAGGAAAGTTTTCCTCTGTGAAAAGCACAATTGGCAGAAAGAAGCTACTACCAGGTGGCAACCGGGCCATAGAACAAGCTATTGATGCTGCTGTTCGTTCCTGGCAGACTGCTTCTCATTCTGTTTTGCATATGTAAATATGACCCTGGGGATAGTCTCCCTAAGGGTGATGGGGGAAACCAGACGTGGACTCCTTGCCCAATGTGCTTAGAGGGATATGGCTGCACCTCACTGACGAGGCCCAAAGGAGGCCGAAACGATCGATTGGGGTTGTCATGTTCCTTGTTCAGAGGAGAATTGCCTGGTATTTCGGGGCTGGACTGACCATGTCGGCGGGATCAGACTGATATACTACAGGAAAGTTTTCCTCTGTGAAAAGCACAATTGGGCAGAAAGAAGCTACTACCAGGTGGCAACCGGGCCATAGAACAAGCTATTGATGCTGCTGTTCGTTCCTGGCAGACTGCTTCTCATTCTGTTTTGCATATGTAAATATGACCTTGGGGATAGTCTCCCTAAGGGTGATGGGGGAAACTAGACGTGGACTCTTTGCCCAATGTGCTTAGAGGGATATGGCTGCACCTCACTGACGAGGCCCAAAGTAGGCCGAAACGATCGTCTGGGGTTGTCATGTTCCTTGTTCAGAGGAGAATTGCCTGGTATTTCGGGGCTGGACTGACCATGTCGGCGGGATCAGACTGATATACTACAGGAAAGTTTTCCTCTGTGAAAAGCACAATTGGGCAGAAAGAAACTACTACCAGGTGGCAACCGGGCCATAGAACAAGCTATTGATGCTGCTGTTTGTTCCTGGCAGACTGCTTCTCATTCTGTTTTGCATATGTAAATATGACCCTGGGGATAGTCTCCCTAAGGGTGATGGGGGAAACCAGACGTGGACTCCTTGCCCAATGTGCTTAGAGGGATATGGCTGCACCTCACTGACGAGGCCCAAAGGAGGCCGAAACGATTGTCTGGGGTTGTCATGTTCCTTGTTCAGAGGAGAATTGCTTGGTATTTCGGGGCTGGACTGACCATGTCGGTGGGATCAGACTGATATACTACAGGAAAGTTTTCCTCTGTGAAAAGCACAATTGGGCAGAAAGAAGCTACTACCAGGTGGCAACCGGGCCATAGAACAAGCTATTGATGCTGCTGTTCGTTCCTGGCAGACTGCTTCTCATTCTGTTTTGCATATGTAAATATGACCCTGGGGATAGTCTCCCTAAGGGTGATGGGGGGAAACCAGACGTGGACTCTTTGCCCAATGTGCTTAGAGGGCTATGGCTGCACCTCACTGACGAGGCCCAAAGTAGGCCGAAACGATCGTCTGGGGTTGTCATGTTCCTTGTTCAGAGGAGAATTGCCTGGTATTTCGGGGCTGGACTGACCATGTCGGCGGGATCAGACTGATATACTACAGGAAAGTTTTCCTCTGTGAAAAGCACAATTGGGCAGAAAGAAACTACTACCAGGTGGCAACCGGGCCATAGAACAAGCTATTGATGCTGCTGTTTGTTCCTGGCAGACTGCTTCTCATTCTGTTTTGCATATGTAAATATGACCCTGGGGATAGTCTCCCTAAGGGTGATGGGGGAAACCAGACGTGGACTCCTTGCCCAATGTGCTTAGAGGGATATGGCTGCACCTCACTGACGAGGCCCAAAGGAGGCCGAAACGATCGTCTGGGGTTGTCATGTTCCTTGTTCAGAGGAGAATTGCCTGGTATTTCGGGGCTGGACTGACCATGTCGGTGGGATCAGACTGATATACTACAGGAAAGTTTTCCTCTTTGAAAAGCACAATTGGGCAGAAAGAAGCTACTACCAGGTGGCATCCAGGCCATAGAACAAGCTATTGATGCTGCTGTTCGTTCCTGGCAGACTGCTTCTCATTCTGTTTTGCATATGTAAATATGACCCTGGGGATAGTCTCCCTAAGGGTGATGGGGGAAACCAGACGTGGACTCCTTGCCCAATGTGCTTAGAGGGATATGGCTGCACCTCACTGACGAGGCCCAAAGGAGGCCGAAACGATTGTCTGGGGTTGTCATGTTCCTTGTTCAGAGGAGAATTGCCTGGTATTTCGGGGCTGGACTGACCATGTCGGCGGGATCAGAATGATATACTACAGGAAAGTTTTCCTCTGTGAAAAGCACAATTGGGCAGAAAGAAGCTACTACCAGGTGGCAACCGGGCCATAGAACAAGCTATTGATGCTGCTGTTCGTTCCTGGCAGACTGCTTCTCATTCTGTTTTGCATATGTAAATATGACCCTGGGGATAGTCTCCCTAAGGGTGATGGGGGAAACCAGACGTGGACTCCTTGCCCAATGTGCTTAGAGGGATATGGCTGCACCTCACTGACGAGGCCCAAAGTAGGCCGAAACGATCGTCTGGGGTTGTCATGTTCCTTGTTCAGAGGAGAATTGCCTGGTATTTCGGGACTGGACTGACCATGTCAGCGGGATCAGACTGATATACTACAGGAAAGATTTCCTCTGTGAAAAGCACAATTGGGCAGAAAGAAGCTACTACCAGGTGGCAATCGGGCCATAGAACAAGCTATTGATGCTGCTGTTCGTTCCTGGCAGACTGCTTCTCATTCTGTTTTGCATATGTAAATATGACCCTGGGGATAGTCTCCCTAAGGGTGATGGGGGAAACCAGACGTGGACTCCTTGCCCAATGTGCTTAGAGGGATATGGCTGCACCTCACTGACGAGGCCCAAAGGAGGCCGAAACGATCGTCTGGGGTTGTCATGTTCCTTGTTCAGAGGAGAATTGCCTGGTATTTCGGGACTGGACTGACCATGTCAGCGGGATCAGACTGATATACTACAGGAAAGATTTCCTCTGTGAAAAGCACAATTGGGCAGAAAGAAGCTACTACCAGGTGGCAATCGGGCCATAGAACAAGCTATTGATGCTGCTGTTCGTTCCTGGCAGACTGCTTCTCATTCTGTTTTGCATATGTAAATATGACCCTGGGGATAGTCTCCCTAAGGGTGATGGGGGAAACCAGACGTGGACTCCTTGCCCAATGTGCTTAGAGGGATATGGCTGCACCTCACTGACGAGGCCCAAAGGAGGCCGAAACGATCGTCTGGGGTTGTCATGTTCCTTGTTCAGAGGAGAATTGCCTGGTATTTCAGGGCTGGACTGACCATGTCGGCAGGATCAGACTGATATACTACAGGAAAGTTTTCCTCTGTGAAAAGCACAATTGGGCAGAAAGAAGCTACTACCAGGTGGCAACCGGGCCATAGAACAAGCTATTGATGCTGCTGTTCGTTCCTGGCAGACTGCTTCTCATTCTGTTTTGCATACGTAAATATGACCCTGGGGATAGTCTCCCTAAGGGTGATGCGGGAAACCAGACGTGGACTCCTTGCCCAATGTGCTTAGAGGGATATGGCTGCACCTCACTGACGAGGCCCAAAGGAGGCCGAAACGATCGTCTGGGGTTGTCATGTTCCTTGTTCAGAGGAGAATTGCCTGGTATTTCGGGACTGGACTGACCATGTCTGCGGGATCAGACTGATATACTACAGGAAAGTTTTCCTCTGTGAAAAGCACAATTGGGCAGAAAGAAGCTACTACCAGGTGGCAACCGGGCCATAGAACAAGCTATTGATGCTGCTGTTCGTTCCTGGCAGACTGCTTCTCATTCTGTTTTGCATATGTGAATATGACCCTGGGGATAGTCTCCCTAAGGGTGATGGGGGAAACCAGACGTGGACTCCTTGCCCAATGTGCTTAGAGGGATATGGCTGCACCTCACTGACGAGGCCCAAAGGAGGCCGAAACGATCTTCTGGGGTTGTCATGTTCCTTGTTCAGAGGAGAATTGCCTGGTATTTCGGGACTGGACTGACCATGTCGGCGGGATCAGACTGATATACTACAGGAAAGATTTCCTCTGTGAAAAGCACAATTGGGCAGAAAGAAGCTACTACCAGGTGGCAACCGGGCCATAGAACAAGCTATTGATGCTGCTGTTCGTTCCTGGCAGACTGCTTCTCATTCTGTTTTGCATATGTAAATATGACCCTGGGGATAGTCTCCCTAAGGGTGATGGGGGAAACCAGACGTGGACTCCTTGCCCAATGTGCTTAGAGGGATATGGCTGCACCTCACTGACGAGGCCCAAAGGAGGCCGAAACGATCGTCTGGGGTTGTCATGTTCCTTGTTCAGAGGAGAATTGCCTGGTATTTCGGGGCTGGACTGACCATGTCGGCGGGATCAGACTGATATACTACAGGAAAATTTTCCTCTGTGAAAAGCACAATTGGGCAGAAAGAAGCTACTACCAGGTGGCAACCGGGCCATAGAACAAGCTATTGATGCTGCTGTTCGTTCCTGGCAGACTGCTTCTCATTCTGTTTTGCATCTTTATGGATTATGCATGCTGGGCCAAGATACAGGTAATAATCTCGGACTACCCTTCTAGAATAATTGAAGATGCCCACAGACCTTTCATTTTATAAATATTTTACAATGACAAACATTTACATAAACCATCTTGAAAGTGAGTTCTCTTTGTATTAAGGTTGTGATAATCATTTTTCCACAATGCTAAAGGTGATTTGGTGTGCAAGATATCATGTATTGGACACCACTCTAAATATAAATGGAGGGAATTACATCAGCATAGCACTATTTAAAGGAAAAAAAGTTTATAATGTAAGTCAATGGGAAGTGAGGGAGTTAGGTTCCAGGCCCCTCTCAAAATTATCATAAGTAACACCTAATACATTAATTTTAAAGCTTTGAAATGAAGACTTTAAATGCTAAACAGCATTATAAACAGTATCAAATAATCACACAACACAGAATATATAATTAAACTAAGTTAAATGAACAAAAACATTTGCTAAACTGCATTATAAACCTTATGAAATAATCACACAACACAGAATTTACTTGCATTTTTCTGCAAACGTTTCCTTTTATGCATTCCAATCTGCACTGATTTATAGACAGGAAGATCTTGTTCCTATAAAAATTGCTTGATAGCTCATGTCTAGCTAGCTACATTGATTCATTTCAGCCTGCTTGTTTGTATCGTTGCTGCAACACAAGCGGACAGCTCCACCTACTGGCTATTTTAATCAATGCACTGCTTTCTCAATGCTTTTTAATAGCAGTCACATGACTAAAAAAAAAGGTTGTTATTCTGAAACTGTGCAAATTGAACCAGCTTAAACCGAGGGCCACCTGTATATATATATATATACAGTATATGTTCCTCAAGTGTGATTTTAACATGTGAACAACTTGTACAAAACAGTCAAGTACAATATCTCTTGAACTATAAGGATGCTAAAGAAACATTTTTTTAGTAGTTTATAATTCAATTGGTAATTGGTAGTCCATTATAGGCAGAAGTTAGACATGTTTACATGCAACATATATACATAAACTATCTTTGATGTTTCATCCATTATAGACGGATTATATTTTCTTTAAAGGGACAGTCAAGTCCAAAAAAACTTTCATTATTAAGATAGGGCATGCAATTTTAAACAACTTTCCAATTTACTTTTATCACCAATTTTGCTTTGTTCTCTTTGTATTCTTAATTGAAAGCTAAACCTAGGAGGTTCATATGCTAATTTCTTAGACCTTGAAGGCCGCCTATGCATTTGACAGTTTTTCACCACTGTCCCTTTAACAGAGATTTGATTGTGCTTTAATCACAAAATTATTTTAAATATTTTATTATCTCTTCTACATTATTTGTATTAAAGTAAAAGGTTTATATCAGGTTTTTAGTCTTAATGAGTCAGTTAGTCTGATTAAACCAATCCTTAAAATATGCATGTCAAATATACTATAATCAGATTAGATATTCTAGAATATTAGCAAAACTACCAAGATCAATATAAACTCCAGATTAATATAAAACATAGAATTCATTAACCCCTTTGTTATTTCAGTGATCTGCATACATTATTGGCAATTTTGAATGCCTTTGTTGGGAAATGGAGATCAAATCTTATATGAGTTAACAGTGGGGTCTATAACAATTGATCGACGATTTGCTCCCAGAATGAATTTTTGGTTTCCTCACAAATTTTAAAATTCCTTGTGTGATCACTATGCAAAATCTATTTTTTTTTTAAAGCCCCCAGCCAGGAACACATTTTCTACAGAAAAGCTTCGAAAAAGGCCTTTTGTTAGTTAATGCCTGTTTTTTACATATAAACTGGGAAGTTAACCAACATTGACAAAGACAATAGCCCATTCACACTTTTAAAGTGATAGTAAACTTTACATGCTTTAAAATCAGATCCAGAATCTATGAGATAATTTAAAAGGACGCTCACTTCAAAACTCAGTTTTTTTGTGAGATAATCTTTTGAACTGTTCTCCAATTGGCGCTCTAGCTGTACAGCAATTTTGTTGTAGCTTAAGTGTTGATCAGAGAAGAGTTCAAATTGTTAGCTCACAGAAAATATGATTTTTAAAGTTGACGGCAAGAGTATGAGGTATTAGAATGGCACGGCTAGGCTAAAAAGTAAGTTACAGAGCATCTTCATTAGAAGTGATCAATTAAAGTCCCTGTAAAATAATGCTTAGATTCAGACCTGATTTTAAGTTTACTACCAATTTAAGGTTACAGTAAAGGTCTTTTCGATTAATCCCTTTGTTAACTGTGGAAATAAAATACTCATTTAAATGTGTGACTTTAATCTTTTGCAATCTGGTTCCATCCTCATTATTGATTATCCGCCTGAATACCTTTGTATCTTGATATGATGGGCATAATTTAACAGTCACATTAGGACCCAACTTCTACAAAAGGCATGTTGTAATCTCTTAAAGTGAATGTTTGATTTTAAATCACAGTCACACTGTTGTAATGGTCACTAGAAGTACAGGTATCTTCATAAGTGATTTGTTGACTAAGGCCCATATTTATCAAGCTCCGTACAGAGCTTGAAGGGCCGTGTTTCTGGCGAATCTTCAGACTCGCCAGAAACACAATTTATGAAGCAGCGGTCTAAAGACCGCTGCTCCATAACCCTGTCCGCCTGCTCTGAGCAGGCGGACAGGAATCGCCAGAAATCAACCCGATCGAGTACGATCGGGTTGATTGACACCCCCCTGCTGGCGGCTGATTGGCCGCGAGTCAGCAGGGGGCGGCGTTGCACCAGCAGCTCTTGTGAGCTGCTGGTGCAACGTTAAATGCGGAGAGCGTATTGCTCTCCGCATTTAGCAAGGTCTTGCGGACCTGATCCGCACTGTCGGATCAGGTCCGCAAGACCTTTGATAAATAGGGGCCTAAGAGTTTATAATGAATGAACTTATGATATTTTTTGATGCTAGATTTTAACAGTACTGAAAATGTAGAGCGTGAACCCGCCCTACAGCAACACTTTATCTATATAGAAGGTGTTCAAATGAGATTTCAGCTTCATGACAGGGTTTATATAGGGGACACACATTAATTCCCAATAGTGCATTTCAAAGTGCTTACTCCCACATCTCTTGTGGATAAGTGATGTAACCACTCCAGAAGGGCTGGGGAGCTGGATGATGGGGGTATGTATTCAAACCCCTCGATCTCAGCTACCTTAAGTCCTTGAATCCCGCAATCAACTGCTCTTTGAAACTGTAGGTATCTTGGGGGTACAATTCTTAAGCACATATTTCTGTAGCCTGGGGGTCTCTAGGCACTTATAACAAGTCATCAAAATGGCATAGAGACCCCGCATAACCCCTTGGTTTAAAGCCCAAAAGCCTCTATTTAAAATAAAGCCCTATATAGTTTTTCAACTATGGTAATTGTGATCACCTGGCATGTAAAAATTTGCATTTAGAGATCAAAGTTATATACATGCCCAAAGGCCCTCATTTATATGAGTGTAACTGCTTCTTATTTTGACTATATCATTCAGAAAAAAACCACCACACACACTATTTTTAACAACCTTGTTTATTAAAATTGTAATACAAATAAACATTTTTTTGTACTCATTTTATTGTAGTGTTCTCATAATTCATAGTATATTCTTAAAATAATAATATAGTTTGAATCTTCTAGGTCCAAATTCTCCAAAACAAATTGTTAATTGTACATTACATTAATTAATTTGAAGGAATTTATGAAAATCACCCACAGTCAAACATATTCAGCATTAATTTCCTATTTTAATTATTTTTTTAATTAAGCTTTGGCCATATACATTTGCCTTTATTAAAGGTCTGTGAAAATTCCAGCGAAAAGTAAAACAAAAGGCCTTCTTCATAAAAACAATAATTTGTTTTAATGCGTTAGATTATACAGTTTTAAAAAGAAAAGAGACATGCATGCTTGTGAACCTACCTCACTATGCTGTCATGAAAAGGAGCTAAGTTTAATCCCTTCCCTAACCAACGTTTGCTGGAGGGGGGAACACTACAATTAACTAAAATTAATAGAATAAAAAAGATATATAAAAACTGGGTTATAGGTATTGGCAGACAGCTGCCAATACCTAAGATGGTGACACTAGTTAGTGGGGGGAGGGTTAGTGTTAGGGGTAATATGAACCTGACGGCAGCCATCTTGTTCCTCGCAGCCATAAATCTGAGATTTTAAGGAAATATTTACAGAGAAGACAATGAGGTTTACTGTAAGCCTAACACTAGTATATTTAACTGTGTCAGAAGTTTCAATTAAAGATAATTTTTAATTTGAGTAAAATGTCCCTTTAACTAGCCTGCATCCCACTGTGAGTGTGTTTTTATGCTGGTTATGCTTGCTTAGGCTATTTAATGCATTAGTATGATATCATAGAATTGTACATGGTAGAATTTGCAGAACCACGGCATAGATGGTTGTTTTAGGATTTTAATTATTTTGTAGTGTTTTGCGAGTGCTGCGTTTCAGGGAATGGCAGAATTGGTTTTGAATTTCAGGTTAATTTTGGTTGTTAAAAGTTTGTGTCGGCTGTTCATGTTTTGTTTTGTAAAATGGACAATTGGTTTAAGTGTTTTCTAAGAGAATGTTGTGTTTTTATTTTTCGTGAATGCGTGTGGTAAGGTGCTGTATGAATGGAATATTGCATGTGGAGGTGTATTTGATTTTGCTTGCTATTGAGAATTGTATTCTGCATGCATGAGTGGAGTGGATAATTTGTCTTTTTGTTTTTTGTTATGTTGTGTTTGCATGCCACATGGGATGTTTCACGCAAACAAGGGGGAAGTATTGATGAGTATTGATGAGTATCTTTATGTTATAGGGGTGATTGTTTTTAGGTAAGAAGGTGAACCTAAAACGTTTTGAATCTTCTCTTACAATGTTATTGCCTAACCACCAGCTGTGCCCTATATTTTTCTATATTTGGTTCTTAACACTATATTTGTATTTGCAGGATGAGATCATGCAGCTGTATCCAGAAATTAAAAAACACTAACGGAATTATTTTTTGAGTTTTTTCCATATTTAGGTAAAATCTGTACAGATAAAATTCCATAAGTGCACTCTTCAAAAGATTAAAGATTGAAAGCAAGTAAACCTTTAAAGAAAGAAAAAAAGAAAATGAAAGACCTTTTGTCAAGCTTGTTTTAACCACCATACTAAAGTAAAAAAGTTACTGAACTATCTTTGGATCCATTCTTTGCTTTACATGCTGGTACCAGCCCCAGAACTGGACTCTGGGTAATCCATGACTGTTTCCTCTGATGTGTGTCTTCAAGACATAAAGACTATCCTTCTCTGGACTGTGCCTTATCGCTCGATATGGAGGTCCTGTTATGCTGTTACAGGGTCAACCAATTAAATTAGGGGAGTATTGTTTTAACTTGATTCCTTATACTGCTTGTTTTGTATTCTCTTGTAGTTGTTTTATTTTTATTGAACATATTAGGTATAAGAGGTCATATGCTTCATTGGTATTAGAGCACATTGTAGTTTATGTGCTTAACATAGTAATTTTTAGATAAATGTAACTGTGAACTGTGCAGTATTGTACCCTATTGAATGGCCCACTGAGTATAAAAATATGTTTCAGAAAAATGCTGCAATATATCATAATATCTTAGACCCTTCACCCTTTAGAACATAAGAAGGACACGTCTAAGCTAGACGTTTATAGTAAATATACAGAGAAATGTTTGTTTCAGGGAATAGCCTAATTATAGTTTATGAAAGTAAATGTATTTTTCCCTTTTATTAATTAGTATGGTATCTTTTCACTTGCGTAGTATTCATGAAGTATCATTTAAAAGTGTATAGAGAAGTTGTAAATTATTCTCTGAGAAATGTCAATGTATTTAGTTTGTATTGTATATCAACAATGTTTTGTTTGATTTTAAATGACATAGGATAAAAGTGACATTTTATTTGGACATAATTGTGATTGTATTGCGGTGTGTACTCATCCTGTACTGTTTCTGTTTGCTTCCTAGACTCCCTGTGACTCGAGTGTTTGCTTGCCATGGGTATCCACTGGCTGCCTTGTCTACCCCATGAACAAACCATCAGATTTCCAGTATCTCCCTGCGGAAGAACCGTGGATAAGCACCCCTACTGCAAATGAACTGTTGGAGAACTGTATTATAGCAAAGTGTCAAGGTGTAGCGCTCTCAAATGGACAAAGACTGTTCTTAAAGTGATCAGAGGCCACCTAGAGACAGTTGTGCTGCTGCTATGTCATGCTTTACTGTGGAAAAGGAACTGTTGGACATATTGGGGGGGTGCAAGCAATGCAGGTGGAGAGATAGAAGATGCAGCGTTGTTTGGGGGTAGATGGGGGGCTGGTTGGGTCTCTGTGCCGGTGGACCGGTAGTTTTGGGAAGGCTGGAAGATAGATGGAAGGTATTGGAGGGACTGTACCGATATGCAGTGACAATTAGCCTATAAAAGTATATCATAATATAAGGCTTTACTACTTTTCTATGTCAGTCTATTTTTATGTTATTCTGTTAGAATAAAAGGATGGTATGTTAGGGGTAATATGAACCTGACGGCAGCCATCTTGTTCCTCGCAGCCATCTTGTGATGATTAGCATCCATTATGTAATGATTAGACTTTTATTATAGTGGTTTATTATGTAGTAAGAGATATGCTGATGTTAGGGAGACTTGCATAGATATAATAGCCCTGAGAATGACCCTGTCGATGTGCATTGCTATCTCTACAAGATGTCAAACGGCTGTGATTTGTGCTGGGCTAGGAGGCCCAGTTACTGTGTATTCCTGTAGAAATGACTCCCTAACACTCCTTTTATTCCAATTATATTTTCTATGAGTTTATTTGTTCTTATAGAAATACCATGTGAAATGATGTAATTATGAATACGTCACTTGTTAAACCTATATGCTGTAACTCTTATTGTAAGAATATTATAATATCTAGGGAGTATATATATACATTGTATCATTTTTATATGTTATGTTTAATTGTAATGTATCTTAATGTATCTTTTCTGTATCCCTTTAATATTCAATTGTAGCTAGACGCATAGTGACCTTTATACACACATTTTACATGTACTATTAAACCCTTGAGCTATGTGTGAGAAAACACTGCTGATGTAAGGAATTTTAGTTAGGTCAAAGGTAGCTATACATCAGATTGAAATATTTTGAGATCCTACATTACTCCTTTTTTCCTGTCAGTCATAAATTTACTTAATATCTTCAAGGATATCTGACAAATGTGATGTACAACTTACAGGATGCCAGATGTTTTTCCTCATCTTAGAAATGAGCTAATGACTACAGATTTCAATGTATTCTGAAATGTATTTAAGCTCGCTATCCTGAATAATAAAATTAGAGCTGTTCGGCAAACATATCCTTGTGTGTTCTCTGAATGGCCCTCCAAGTACTTGAAAACACTTTGCAGGGTAGATACCAGAGTCCTGAAGCAGAGGAGAACAAGAGGGTCGTGGTCCTAGAGGAGTCTCCTTACAGTTAGAAAGCTGTTTGGGAGGAATCAGGGAGGTTGGAGGGTAAGGGGGTATCCTACACTGCAGAAAATATTAAAAAAAATCTAAAATTTTTTTTTTTTAATTGTCTTAACTCTTCATACTGGCAGACTGACTGACAGTACCTAAGATGGTGGTGACCAGTGGGGGGGTGAGGGAGTGAAGAGAGCTGTTTGGGAGGGATCAGGTAGGGATGTGAGGTGTCAGGATGGAGGGTAATCGCTACACTAAAGCCAAAATTACCCTTACAAGCTACCTGATTAACCCCTTCACTGCCGGGAATAATAGAAGTGTGGTGCGCAGCTGCAATTAGCAGCTTTCTAATTACCAAAAAGCAATGGAAAGACCATACATATATATGCTATTTCTGAACAAAAGGAATCCCAGAGAAGCTTTTACAATAATTTGTGCCATGATTGCACAAACGGTATGTAAATAATTTCAGTGTGAAACCCAGTTTGTGAAAAAACACTTTAGCGGGGAAATGGTGGCATGAAATATACCAAAATGGGCCTAGGTTAATACCTTGGGTTGTCTACTTTAAAAAATATAACTGAAAAAAGAAAAAACAGAGGCGCCGACATGGCCTAGTAATGCAAAGATAAGTGGCTCCAATAAACACAAATCCAGATGTATACTCACAAGAGCAGCGCACCCTGTGGTGCTATTGGTGCAGGCCTGAGCCTCGCAGTGGTCCAGCTCACTGTGGGATTGAAGTAGATACCCAGAAGATGTCCCTGAGGGGATTGATAGTAGATAACCTATGTGGACACAAAGTATATGCACATAGCCCAGTATTGTTAAGACAAAGAGACAAGTAAGTAAAGAATAAACTTACAAGATCCAATGCATCTCCAGGTGCATTAACAGCAGGCTGGGACCTAACAGTCACCCAGCAGACTGGAAAACTCCCAGCAGGTCCTGGTCTTCCTCAGGTGGCTAATAACAGCACAGCCCAATTATGTACTCACAAAAAATACACCACAGGGCAAGCAAGTGTATTAAAATGTATAAAACTTTAATAAAAAGTGACGCGTTGTTGCTTTGCTTGAACACTGTATTGACACATAAAGCCCACTGAGGTGCCTCAGACAACATGACTTGTGAGATTTGGGTATTGACCACTATACCACCTATTCTACTTGACTTCTGCACAAGGGACACGGGAGTATAAAACCTCCTTCCCGACCCTGAGATTGAGATAACAACACCACCACACTACTGTAAACTAGTATGAGATACTCATATAACATAAGAAAACTTGGCATGCTTTAAGTTAGCTGACTGGGGCTAGGCTCTTTATGCCGGCCTCTCCCCCCCACACCTATATAGTTGTGCTCTCCTACTGATAGTGGAGAGATCATTCATTGTGATTGTGTTTGTATACACATCGAAATACGCTAGCGAGACCTGAAAAGCCAGTAATTCTGTTCATGGACCGAGGTGCTCCCAGCGCCTCCTCTTCATATTCCTCCACCTGCACCCTCCCCACCTTACCTGTCTTCCCACCCCCTTTTAACTCTTGGACCTGACCTGCACTCAGGTGATTGACCTCTGAATCAGAAAGACCTCACCTATACCATGGCTCCCGTTTCTGTAGCTACTCTTAATGTACAGGGACTCAACTCCCCTACTAAACGGAGTCTCTTGTACAACTATCTGGTCTCACATAAACTACATATAGCGTTCTTGCAGGAGACCCATTGGGAAAGGGACTCTAGGCAGCCTAGGGGTTCCCCCCTCTACCCGGTGTGTGAAACCGCCTCCTACGTGAAGAAAAAGAGAGGGGTTGCCATAGCGATACACCGAGATATCAGTTGCAAGATTGAGCATACTGAGCGAGACCCTGAGGGTAGATACCTTATTCTGGTCTGCGTTTTAAATGGGACTCTCTATACATTGGCTACCGTCTATGCCCCAAATAGGGGGCAGATCCCCTTCCTTCGAAAATTTTTAAGCAAACTTGACCACGTCAAGAGGGGGCACCTTCTGCTGGGGGGGGACCTGAACCTGGTCTGGGACCCGGTGCTAGATAAAAGAAAGGACACAAGCTACCCAGTGGATCGCAATTTAACAACATTGTCTTTGGCGTTTCGTAGGCTAATGTACCAATTCGGACTGTTTGATATCTGGAGGTGTCTAGCCCCAACTGAACTAGACTACATGCACCATTCGATACCTCACAACTCATACTCAAGGTTAGACTACTTGCTATGTGACTCCTGGATGCTTGATAAATTTATGGCCTCTAAGATTAGGCCCTGTTCGTGGTCAGACCACGACATGGTCAGTGCCCGACTCTCGATCCTACAACCCCCTGATTGTAGGCCTTCTTGGAAGCTACCCGATCAGTGTCTCGCGGAAGTGGAAATCCCACACTTAACTGAAATGATATTAGATTTTTTGACATTTAATGACACGGGAGAAACAAATCTCGAGATCGTGTGGGCTGCTTTCAAGGCGTATTTAAGAGGCCAGTTTATAAAGCAAACGGCTAGATGGAAGGCGACACACAGGATCCCCTTAGCGAAGCTGTACGCAGATTGGGTAGGGTACAGGAGCCAGACTGCTCCTGTACCCTACCCAACCCCCCCCCCTCCTTCCGACTTAATGTGCCCTTCCCACCCCCCTTCCCAACCTATCTTTCACCCCATGAATAAGTATCCCTCCTCCCTTAGTGGGAGTGTTTCGGTCCACGATGATACAGCAAGAATCCAAATGGGATCTAGGCCCGACTATATCCGGCTGATGGCCTCCCTAGGCCTTTGCGTCGCCCTGGAGCGACCTAGTTTGGGCCCCATTAGACTTCTAGCGTAACCAAACAATTAAAGTGGCAGAACTTGCCACAATCTTGACCTTCTTACTGAATTACTACTCTATCTCTTCACCAGCACATTCCCACACCTCGCCCCGCACTTCCTAGCTTAATATTTGACTGACCCCACAGTAAAGGTAAGAGCAGACAAAGTGATCTCCAGGCTGTCAAATATTACTGTCTACCAGCCCTGCAAAGATGTGTGATTCTTGTGCCTGGCTAATGTTTGTAATGGTTTGCATATCAGTTGTAATACTTTATGTTTTGAAAATAAAAATTTTATTTACAAAAAAAAAAAAAAAAAAGTGACGCGTTTCTCAGCTGACTAAGAGCTGTTTCCTCAGGCTAAAAAATATATTTCAGAATGAAAATATACTTGCTATTTAACAGGATATGCATAATGAGAACACAATCTGATAGGTGCAACAATTAAGACAATTCATTAGTCAGAACTGTGTATAATTAGTTGGTATGGTAACCTTTGTAAACAATCCATTCACTGCAGTCTTCCAAAACATTTAAATGCACACAATTATTCAGGGATTACATAAATAAATAACATTTGGTAGTTGTGCTGAGCCCATCTACCAGTGTTATTCTGAGAGCAAATCATGCAAATATTTTTGCACATAATAAAGGTAAATATATACATAGGAGTGAATATATAAAAATAAATACAAGTATAAATACATAAGACCAAAATGTGATGTAACATAACATCACTAGAAGCTCATAGTGTGCTTGATGCTAAAACAATGAATAAATACAAAATATTTGAAAACATAGTAAAAGAATCCTAATAGAGATCCAAAGCATGATGAAACCAAACAAACTATAACACTGACCTTGCTTTTCAGCTTGCAAATGAAAGGCCCTGTGGAGAGACACTGGTATGTGTGCAGCCCAGCTGCTTGATTATGAATAGTGCAGTAACTGCACTTTTTTTCATATGTATTATTATTATTGGCCCTGTATTGATAGCTATATAGCAATAGATGTTATATGTTATATAACTTTTTTGTTTGATATTAAAATACGATACAATGGCTCTATTTATTTCAACTAATATATTTAATAGCCATCAGAACCAACCTAATGATATGGTTATGCTCTAGGTAATAAGCTCCTCTCATAAGTTATATGTGGATGGGTGGATAACCATCCACCAATCAGAATCTTATATATGCTGTTGTCATGGAAGGAATCCGCCCCCACATAACACTTGACATGTATTTATTGATATAGGTGCCCAATAGATTAATCGTACATGGGCCTCTCCCTAAGTGTTACTCTCATAATCATCGTGGGGATATATTCAGTAATTTGTGCAACTAAATAAAGAGGCTAAATGTGATAAAAATATACTAAATATGAAACACTTAATGTTCAAAGTGGGCTCACGTTATGCTGTGTACGTATGTGACAATAAAGACATGGATAATCCAATAATCAGATAGTGTGAGATAGTTGGTCTCCCCCTATTGCAGCATTGTGATTAATAGACTGCCGGTAGGCAGTCGTGAAATTGTTAAATAATGTGTGTATAGTGAATGAAAGTAAAAGTGTGTTGACTAAAAAGATAAGATGAGAATGTTCATAAAATAAATATGCAATGTGAGCTAGCTGATCAGTGTGAGCTAGCTGAAAGTGTTAAAGATGCAGAGGAATGTATTAACATTTCCTAATCTCATGAGAAAAAATGAGAATGTTCATATAATATGCAGTGTGAGCTAGCTGATCAGTAAAGTAATGATACTTTAAAAAATATATACTTTTGACAGATAAATTTAAAAAAACCAAGGCTCTATTTATTCTTTTTTCTTTTTAAATGGAGTGATGGCAGAAATGCTAACAATTCTCAAGTATTTTGGGCAAGTTCTTCTCTGAAAGTCCTGGAAGTGAAGGGTTAAGCAAAGAGTATCAAGAGAAAGATTTAAATAAGATAAAAGCAGTTAATTAGGAACTTGTTTAAAATTGTACTCTCCATTTGAATACTGGAATACAAGAACAGAGAAGCGCATCCACGATTGAAGGTAAAAGTGATACACATTTATATAGAGCACATTCATCGATTGCACTTACTAGAGGTACGAAATAAAAACACCTTGGTATAAAATCTGTCAGTATGCGGCTCCGGGCGGCTTTACAGGCACTCAGCACTGCTAACGCTTAATCACAATCCTCCGATCAAGGCAAATGCTGTATATTTCAAACAGTTCCTTTTTGTAAGTGACAAAACTACTGTAGACCGTCCATGTCTACGCGTTTTGTCTGGCTTGTGCAGACTTTTTCAAGACTCTCGAAATGGATTTTGTAGCGGATGAGGATCCCCTTCCTTAAATATCCCTCCTGGCTCTGCCTCTTCCTATTACATCTGATGCTGCCGAGCCTAACAACAAACACGCTCACTATCCGCATACTGACAGATTTTATACCAAGGCGGTTTTATTTCTTACCTCTAGTAAGTGCAATCGATTAATGTGCTCTAAATAAATGTATATCACTTTCACCTTGAATTGTGGATGCACTTCTCTGTTCTTGTATTTCAGTGAACTGCTGTCTGAGCACTCTTAAGTGCTCAGTGAGTGTGGAAGCAGCACTGGTGATTCTAAAAAGGGAGAACTATCCATTTTCTAGGAAGTCAAGACGTCACATCCATGTGATTTATCCATACTCCCAGAGCCACAAATGTAGGTTATTGAAAGTGGGTCTTTATGACAAGATTTTTTACAACAAGAAATTCAGAAGGAGCCATTTTTATATTGGGAATACCTATCTGGTCTTTATGCCATTATACTCAAGACTGTATTACTATACATTCTAAATCTATTGAGGTAGCGGTACACTACCCTATATTGACTGAGTGTATTATTTTTGTTACTCTGTGTCTATTATTGAACTTTATCATTGCACAGCTTTTGACTTTGGCTCAATTTGAATAATTAAACTTTAATTAGATTTTGCTGTTATCTCTTTACATAATTGTATTCATCAATTATAAATACAGCATTGTTTAATATATTGAATAGATAAGAAAAGTAAACAAAATAAAACTTTTTACACACAAATTCTGAAGTATTGAAACTGAGGACCACTGTTATATAGTGATACACTGATTAAAGGGACATGAAGTTAAAATTAAACTTTTGTGGTTGAGATAGAGCATGCAATATTAAAGGGATAGTCTAGTCAAAATTAATGATTCAGATAGAGCATGCAATTTTAAGCAACTTTCTAATTTACTCCAAACATAATTTTTTCTTTGTTCTCTTGGTATCTTTATTTGAATGTAAGCTTAGAAGCCGGCCCATTTTTGGTTTAGCACCTGGGTAGCGCTTGCCAAGGATTAGCACCTTGGTGGCTACATTTAGACACCAATCAGAAAGTGCTACCCAGGTACTGAACCAAAAATGGGTAGGCTCCTATGCTTACATTCAGTTTTCTTTCATACACTGATTATTGAAAAAGGTTTATGTAATGTCTTATTTAGAAATAAGTCATTACATAAACCTTTTTCAATAATCAGTGTATGAAAGAAACTCCTAATTTTACCTAGTGGTTTACAAGCACCATAAGCCAAAATAAGGTGTAATCTAAAGTGTGTTTGTAATCTTGAAGTAATAACTGTATGTATTAAAATAAGTCTTGCCACAACAGGCATAGACGTGAATTGAAACATAAGAGCTGTAGTTAAATTTCGCTCAGATTATCATCTGAAATCTAACAGCTACGAATTCAACGTTAATTATCACATATTCTATATAATAATAAAGTGTTATTTTGAGACGTTGTACAACAAGTGCACAAAATATTAAAGGTATCTGCAATAAGTTCACAATCCCACGTCTCAATACACGAATAAATTACTACACAAGGTAATTAATACTTTATAGGAGCCTCATTTCCTTTTTATTGAAAGCAAAATTATTGTGTAATCCAAGTTACCACTAGTATCCTAAGTCCTAATAAGACACAATATAGACGGATCATCTCCATTACGTTGTCATTCAGTGTATAATACACAATCAGTATATGAACCCCAGTGGATACATTTCTGTCCATCCCTAGTACAGGACACCATATGGGATATTAGATGTTAGGATTTAATTCACTCAATATTGTGTGATAGCACCTATTACTATAATCCTACATCAGTCCAACTACATTAACTATAGACAAGACTAATACTGTCAATAAAATCGCTATATTTACTTAATCCCCTTGGTACTATTACTGTTGCACCAGATAAAATACCTAGAACTCTCAATATTGAGGTGTACCCGTTGTTCTAGGCACCCACAATATCTGTGCAATCAGGTTACGGAACCGATTACTAATTAATATTTGTGACTCAGTTCCTATGTGTTTTTAAAGTACACACACATTAATTTTATTAACTTTTAATAAAAGTTATGTTTTAATTGAATTCACTCGAATACAAAGTTTCTGGTCCTTAAAGTGAGTTTATTATTCTTAACAATCAGGGACGGAAGTGCTCCAGAAAGTGCACTCTTTTCAGTCTTGATCCCATTTCTTGGGCTCCAGACTTCACTCGAAAGATACCAAGAGAACAAAACAAAATTGCCAATAGGAGTAAATTAGAAAGTTGCTTAAAATTGCATGCTATGGGGCCGATTTATGAAAGTGCGAGCGGATATGATACGATGTAGCGTATCATGTCCACCGCATAACGATAAATGCCAACAGCATACACTGTCGGCATTTATCATTGCACAAGCAGTTTTTGTGAAATGCCGTCCCCTGCAGATTTTGCGGCCAATCGGCCACTAGCAAGGGGTGTCAATCAGCCCGATCGTAGAGTATCGGGGATTGATGTCTGCAGCCTCAGAGCAGGCGGACAAGTTATTGAGCAGCGTTCTTTAGACCGCTGCTTCATAACTGCTCTTTTGGATGAGCCTGAAGGCTCGCTCGTAAACAAGGGCATTCGGCTCCTATATCTGAATCATGACAGTTTCATTTTGACTAGAATATTCCTTTAAGATGCATCTCCATTTTATTCTATAATCAAATCATAGTAGCAGTGATGCACAACTGGAAGCTAGTAAATGATTGTTTGCTGCACAAATATACCTCACATTGGGCTATATTACCAGTGGAGTAGTATTTTGCAGTCCACTTGTGTGTTAACTCCTCTAGAATTAAGCTTGCACGTGTGGGTAGCACACATAATACAAGTTGAAAGTAAAATGTTTCCGCGTTAACATATTCCCCCATAGAATTCAATGGAGCATGAAAAGTGGGGGAAAAACTAACACCCATGTGCAAATCTGATCGTGTTTACTCAAGTGCGCTAGCCCGATATGAAATATTCATATTTCACATTCCAGTGTTCTTCATATAGATGAATATGTTATTTTCATTAATAAATATATATTTCAATATATATAATGTTTTTTTTTTTAAATATATATAAATATATGATTATATATAGGTAAAGATATATACATATATACACATATACACATATAAATACATAAATACATATGTATACAGATATATACATACATATACATATTTAGACATGTCTATGTATGTTTCTCTATGTTAAAGCCATTTGCAGTTCTTTTTTTTTTCTAACACCTGAGACCTCATATATTTCATCTCTTTTAATGCAATTTTGTAAAAAATAATTTTATTAGATAGTGTTATTATAATAGTAACTGTACTTTGTAATGTATTTTTGATGTATTTGGTGTAACTCTTTATTTGAACATAACAGTTCACCAGAGCTCTGAAGTCACGCAAAACTGATACAAATTAAATTAAATTGCGCTCAAGCAAACTCGTTTACTATCAACTTGTAATAGGTGCGCTACTTCCGACTCGCACAAAAACAACTGTTAGCGCCACTTGTAATCTAGCCCATTATTGGCTCACCAGATTTTTTTCAGCTAGTGCATTGCAAAGGCCAAATAGATTGGACTGATTCCAATCTTTCCAAACTTCTAATTCAATGGCGCTCATTTATCAAGCTCCGTATGGAGCTTGAAGGACCGTGTTTCTGGCGAGCCTTCAGACTCGCCAGAAACACCAGTTATGAAGCAGCGGTCTAAAGACCACTGTTACATAACCTGTCCGCCTGCTCTGAGGAGGCGGACAGAGATCGTGGGAGATCAACCTGATCAAATACGATCGGGTTGATTGACACCCCCTGCTAGCGGTCGATTGGCCACAAATCTGCAGGGGGTGGCGTTGCACCAGCAGTTCACAAGAGCTGCTGTTGCAATGCTGAATGCGGAGAGTGTATTGCTCTCTTCATTCATCGATGTCTGTCGGACCTGATCCGCTGATCGAAACATGTCGGACAGACATTTGTTAAATAGGCCCCAATATCAGAAAATAACGGATTTGGACAATATCTTTCTTTTATTGAAACAGTCACAATCTTACCAAGTTAAACACAGTTGAGCTTGATAACTCCCACAGTATTTGATCTCCAACAGCATATAATAAATTATTATCATCAAAAAGGGCAGTCGTTGTTGTTGGTATAGGCAGTGACTTCTTATTTTTCTGGTCTGTGCATGAGTTATTAATGTTTTGCCAATGTGTGCTATCATCGATCTGTGGGTTTTAAACACATGCCTTTAGCTGTAGAAATTGATGGTCTATTTTGTTATCGAATTTAGTTGATAACTTGTAGTCGGGTGCATAGTGATTCCTAAAGAGCAAGCAATAATGCAATAAAAAATGTTCTAACACATGAATGCATTTTCTTTTTGAATTGTTATGTCTCTTTAAACATCATTGAGTTAGAGGTAAATAAATAGGATACAAAATAAAATAATGTACTGATTCAGTTCAATTGCTTATGCACATACTACAGCAAGAGAACACATGCACAGCTTGCTTTCAAGATACATTGTTTATTAGGACATTTGGTATTTTGAGTTGTTAAATGTCTGTCATTTGTCTACTAAACTGATAATGTGCCAGAACGAAATGTTTCCGTTATCAACAAATGGCTAGTATTTATATTTAAACAGATCAGGATTTATGAATTGACATCCAGAAGCCAGTTGTAAATGCTACTTATTCAATTCAGTCTGGCAAAAAAAAAATCACAGCTTTCTCTAGTAAGTGCTAAACAATCCAATATTTCCAAAGGACAGCGTTAAATGCTAAGAAAACAGCTTTTATTTGAGTAGATTAGTAAACATATGAGTAATCATGTAAGGAAGAATAAGAAAGTCAATTGACCTATAAACTGCAAATCATAATGATATTAAATGCTTAGTAAAAATTGATGGTGATAATCTCTCAAAACAAGAATTGCTGTAAAGGTGGGAAATTATTTATTGGCTCGTTCAAAACTGAGAGGATGAAGGGACCTGAAACAGAAATAATAAAAAGCACTAATGCATAACATATATACTTACGGGCCCTATGTATTAAAGTTCGCACAGACAAGGTTCTCAACTTGAGAACCTGTCCGCACAACATTGCAACGAACGGGTAGTGGACCCTGTACCATTACACACTCAAACAAGTGGGTAATGACACCCCCATGTCTCTTGTGACCGATTGAGCTAGAGAAGGGCCTGTCAATCACCCCAAACCAACACGTTCAGGTGATTTCAATGATCGCTGCTTGTTACATTTCGGAAGCAAGTACACATGTGCGAACTTGCCCTACAAGGGATCAAAAACTGCTTATGCTGCTTTATACATTGAGCTCAATGTGTTAACTCCTGTAAAGTAAGCTCCATAATATTAATGCATTACTGATCTGAAGAGGAAGATGGCCACTTAGACAATCAGAGAGAGGCATATTTACATAGCCACCAACTACCTGTTGTATTCAGCTCAGGATCAGCTTTGCATTGCTGCTACAGAGTTAATTTTAACTAATATAAATGTGGTTGTTGTTAATGGAAAGCCTGTGTGTTCTCTGGAATATTTGCTGTTATATATTACTTGTTTTCAGATGGAACCAAATTGTCTATATCTATAACTATCTATCTATCTATCTATTTATCTATCTATGTATTGCATTATGAATATAAATAAAAAAAAAAACATTTGCTGTATATACAGTATATATATATATATATATATATATATATACTGTATATAAAAGCAAAACAAGTACCGTGTATGCACTCCCACCATCGATCAATAACTGCCAGGGTGCTGTAGTAAAGTTCAGAGTCATGATAATAAGCACTCACTGGTCTTAAGGGCATCTGTGGCAAACAAAACTTTATTACATGTGACGTTTCGGGACTAGATGCTGTCCCTTCCTCTGGCAAACAGAAAGGGAACAAACAAGACTTTTAAAGGCCTATGAACCGCTCCCCCAATAACTCAGTCAATCGTGGCTTTCCGTGTGCAAAGCCTGCATCAATGAAATCAAGTGCCCATAAGCAATCAACTAATTGCAGTACAAGTTAATAATCAACCATTAAATGTGAAAAATAAAAAATTTGCATAAAAATATCCAACAGTAAGTGATTTAATCAATATTACCCACAACTGTACGGCATACTTCTTAAGGGTGCAATTAGATCGCATAGGATCGAAAAAATTAATGTAAACAGAATTTAAATAAATTAATAAATAAACCGCCCTTCAAGAGCCTAAAGCCAATAGCAGTGGTCAGTACGTGTCACATACCCGGTGAGCCAATCCGGGCTCAATGGAAAGAGCCAGCCTCCAAGGGCAAGATCAAACTGAGTCAGCATCGGGGGGGGGGGGTCTCCTGTCCCAAGTCACTATACAGCCTGAATGATGGCAACAGAACTCCACCATAGCTCCCTGCACTATAAGTAAACAAAGCACCAACACAGATCGATCAAGTTGCCGTAGTAAAAAACATACAATGATATACAATGATGAGCAGCTATAAGGACCTTGCACAACACAGGAAAGCTAAATAATTCGAGTGTAGGAAAAATTAGTAAATAAACCCAAGTGGCAATCAATCTATTCATCACCACTAGATGAAGCCCCTAATGTGGCAACAGATAAAGGGAATCATAATATTTCCCAGAGCACCAATAAAACCCATAGTCTCCACTGGATGTATTCTCTGTCAAAACGTAATATAAGGGCCACACGCAGCACCAATAGTGAGAACCATTATGCATCCTATGCACTGTATAGGGCTTTATCAACTATGGATGGTTACGTACCACCCGGTATAGAATACTAGATGATTTGTCAGAGCCCAATAAAACCACCATCCAATGATAACCAGTCTCAAAAGAGAATCGTTATAAAACTAATACACCAGAGATACTGGCTAAGCACAGTACAAACCCATGAAATGGGCCAAGCCCCAGTGGCATATCCACTCACCAAATGGTGTATATAAGGGACAAGGCCCTCTATTGACCACACAAATGGTAAAAAAAACAGTACCTGAAAAACATAGGGACTCCCAAAGAGACAACTACTGTCCCAACAGAGAAGAGTATAAAGATCTAAGAACTCTAACACATAGCCCACCATGCACATCCAGAAGGGCCATACAAGAAGAGGACAGTAAAATTATCGGAACCAAAGTGTGAATATTATCAACAAAAAACAGTGAAATAGATTAAAAACATATTACATCTTTTTTCATAACAGACACAGATAGAACATAAAAACATCACATCATAGGCAAACAAAATGATCAGAGAATTATATAATCAAAATGGGGGACAACCAAATCCCGATGGGGATTTCTGAATAGGGCCATATGTATATAGTAAATTATTCATAATTGGCACACAGGAAAATTAGGTTATATCCATCAATAGAGATGGAATCATGAACTCTCAATCAGTCAAAAATGAGCTTAACAGTAGTCTGAAATTAAAATTAACTATGGCCATTTACACAACCATGTAATTTACCTTCTGACCAGTAGAGGGTGCCTGATTCAGTATGTAGGAAGAACTAAACGTTTCCTAAAAGACAGGGCATTAGAACATGTGAGAGACATTGAAGACCCAGATACGGTCACCCCAGTTTCAAAACACTTTAAAACTATGCATCAGGGAGATGCTTCATTGGTCTCCATTCAGGCAATTGACTATGTCCCTAAACATAGACGTGGAGGTGATAGGGAGTACAAACTCAGTTATAAGGAAGCCAAATGGATTTTCCTATTAAACACCAGACACCCCTTGGGCATCAACAAAGAAAGTGATGTTAATTTATTTATCTAAGAAAATCTATAGTTGATAAAATAGATATAGACATAAATATCATATTTTTGTAATTCTATATACCTCAGGTATATTCTTGTGACATTCTATTATAAGCATTACATTGTATATTTTGTTCTATCTAGAGTATGGGTCTCCTTTTGCTCTCTACTCTAACTTATGTGTACTTTCAATATTGTATTTAGGCAGGTAAGGGTTAACTTAATTGATTTTATTTGATTGAGGCCCCTTTAAATGGAGGCCGGACATACAGCTTTCAGACAGCAGTGATCAAGCGTGGAGAACCACACAAAACATGTCTGCAGTCTGTCAAGCTTTACCCTGACCTCATGCTAATGGAGCTTTGGCTCTGTATTTGTTTTTATTACATACCCCAATAAAGACTACTCTCTTTTATACTTTTTGGCTGGGACGCTTACTTTTCCTTGGATTATTAAGGCTTTTACACACATCGTTCTGGTGTATGCTGTATGCTGTGACCTCCATCCTGTGTAGCCCGGAAGTACACTTGGATTCCACCATTTATACAACCATGGCCCTGGGGTACTCAGGGGGGACGCACTCCCCCTTAAGTCACAAGCTCATCTACAGATAGTGGACTCTCGTAATGAAAGCTGTGCTACCTCCTCCAAATCAGCAGCATTATAAGTAGCACTGCCAACCATCGTGTACGTTCAGTCTTCTAGGTGTTAGAGTCCCAAGTTCGTAAATCCATCTGGACTCTTTTTGTAGCAGGATCTTAGCTCTGTTTCCGCCTCTTTTCAGGCTTGGTACATGGTCGATAATTCTAAACCTTAGATCTTTCACAGTGTGTCCCGCCTTCAAAAAGTGGCAAGCCACTGGTTGGTCAGACTTTTCTTTTGAGATGGCTGTGCGGATATTAGAGAGGTGGTTGGCCATCCTACTCCTTGTGTCATCCGTTGTTTTGCCCGTGTAAAATTTCCCACATTGGTAGTTAAGTAGATAGATTATATACTGGGTGGTACACGTGAGGTGAAATTACATTTCATATTTCTTCTTCCGGTCTGATGATGAAAGTATGTGCCCATCAACATACCATTACAGATCACACAGCTGGTGCCCCTGAAACACCCGTTCTTCCTTCTTCTAATCCAGGTTTGCTGAGACAGATCCAGGCATATATCAGTTTTTGTGAGTGAGTCCTTAAGACTCCAACCCCGCCTGTAAGCTATTCTTGGCGCCTCTCACTGATTGAATGGTAATGTGAGGTCTGCCTCAAGTAGTTTCCACTCTTCCTTCACAGCTTTAGTGATTAAATGGCTATCAGGTGTGTAGGTGGCCACAAAGGTCAATTGTTTGACAGTATTGGATGTTTCATCTTTACTGGACACTAAAGAAGTAGTAGCCATTCTTTGCATCTCAGTGAGTTGTTTTCTCCTATAGCCCCTTTCTAGGAATCAATTGCACTTGGCAGGTGTCGGCATTGGTGTTGTTTCTGATGACACGTTGGTATTGTGCTTCGGGATATTACGGATCAGGGTCAGTTGATGGCAGCTTCTTGCATGGAGTAGTGAGATACTGTCAGTGATTTTTCAGAATAGGGTTATACTTAATCCGCGTCAGCTTTGAAAACACGTACATTCACGTAGTCAACAGAGCTAGTACTGACTGTATGTGAGAATCAGATGGTACTCTTTAATGTATTTAAGTGTTTAATCCATGCCAGTAAGTTCTCTTTACTACCCTCCCAAATGAGAAACAAATCAGTAGTACTTGATCTGTTCCATTTCATAGATGTTCATCTTCAGGGTCTCATACTCTGCCATATACAAGTTGGCCAGGGATGGGGCCACATTGGACCCCATCGCTGTTCCCGAGGTTCAAACCAAAAGAAGTTCTCAGTAAGGCATAGGGTCAACAGCGTTATCAATACTTCTTCAGGTGGTCCAATATAAGCTGCATGTCTTAGGCTGTTTGCAACTGCCGCTATCCCAGCTCCATGGGGGATGATGGTGTACAAGCTTGATACATCAAGCGTCACCAGTAAATCAGTTGGATTGATGTTAGTGAGTTTGGTGATCTGTGTTATGAAATCAGTTGAATCCTGAATGTACGATCTCATAGATTTGACCAATGTTTGTAGATAGAAATCCACAAACTGTGCTAGGGCTGCAACAACGAACCCCTAGCTAAGACAGTTAGTCTCCCTGGTGTTTTGTCAGCATTTTTGTGAATCTTAGGCAGGGTGTACAGAATTGGTGTTATTGGGTAGTCCCGCTTCAGAAAGTTGTATTCCTGTTGTGAAATTAGTTTGGCTTCCTTTCACTCATGGAGAAAGGCATCATTTTTCTCTTGAGTTGATGAGTGGGGTCGTTGTGTAGAGGTGAGTAGGTGTTAACGTCTGTTAACTGTTGTGTATATATACAAAAGAACCTATAATCTATAGGACAAAGAGGGTTTAGCCTTGAGTTAACCATCATCTTTTATGCAGAACAAACTGTACTTTGCCTTGAAAATCAAAGAAGACTGATTTATGGCATGATTGCTATTTTAAGATGCACTAACAACAAAAAATAAGATTTCTGTAACTAAACCTTGGACAAGTTTATCATAATACTAAGCACCGTATCACAGATCCTAGTTGCCTGAAGGAAATAAACAGCTTCACCAGTGTCTGAATGAGGAATGTAGTTTTTTTTTTTTTTTTTTTTCCTTTTACCATTTCAATAAATGTGAATTGACTGGGGTTCTAACCTTTCCCCATGTACTAGAAGTGATCAGCATCACATGGTAACTAGCCTGTTTGACTTTACAGTTAAGAGCTTACATTTTATGCATTTTTATATGCCCAGCAGAATATTCTACAGCTACTTGGTTTTTATTTTTGATAAAACTCTGATTGCATAACAGACATGACACCTACTTTTGCAATGTGGTTATATTGCTTTGCATATTTCCATACTGGGACTCAGGTGCCCATTTGTTGTATATTAGACTCACAGTATTGACATTGTTGTTCTTTGACCCTATGGGGTATATTTATTAATGTGTGAGCAGACATAATACAATGTTGGGTATCATGTCCGCCGCATATCGATAAATGCTGACAGCATACGCTGTTGGCATTTATAATTGCACCAGCAGTTCTTGTGAACTGCTGGTGCAATGCTGCCCCTGCAGATTTGCGGCCAATCGGCCGCGAGCAGGGGGTGTCAATCAACCCGATCGTATTCGATCGGGTTAATTTCTGTCCGCGGCCTTTGTCCTGAAGGCTCACCGGAAACAAGAGGCATCAAGCTCCAAACAGAGCTTGATAAATCAGCCCCTATATATCATGCTGTTTCATCTTGTGCCCTGCGATCAAGAAGAAAAATAAATAAAAGTATTATAGGAATAACTGTGTAGATGTGAATCTAGTTAGACACCAAAATGCTATTCTGTTGTGCACTCTTAATACAAAATTCATAACTATATGTAACTTTAAATATTGTTTTAATCAAGGTTAAACGTGAATTATAAACATAGTTTAAGATAAATGCCTTTACCGTTAACTAAAATAATAATTATTTATCCTGATCGTATTAGATCATTCTAGAAGGAATTAAAGAAATTGTTGCAATAAATTAGAGTGTACTTAACTCTCTCTCTCTCTATCACTCCTTATTTCGCTCTTTTTCCCTCTATTAATCTATTTATCTTTATATCTCTCTTTATCTCTCTTTATCTCTCTTTCTCACACTTAACAATCTCATGAATAAGACACCCCTTCTTAAATAGAAAGCAGCAAAGGGCAGAGCCGGTGAGCCTTTGATATGGCCACGTCTTTAGAGCTCTGTTGAAGCTGCGGCTTTGGTTGCATGCCATCAATATCTGAAGAACAGTAACAGGGCAAAGAGTGGGTAATCCCCCAGGTTCACTTATCAAATGGAAAACAACAGAGAAATGCCTCTCCAGACCTCTGAACTATAAGTGCACACTCTTCTATCCTTATGGATGGCATAGTTTTACCCTAGGTGCTGTATGCATTATCTGTGCCACGCTAACAATAGCAACAGCCTATGGCTTAGTCTCACACAGGAAGGATCAGAAGAGTATTGAAACCTTCACAGACTGCCACCATCACCATCACATATATAATAACTGTTATGCACTTTGCTCTACACTATTTATAAGCACAATGCCCTGGATTGGGTAAGCTCTTAATAGAGCCTTGCTATCCTAGTAATGACAGAATCAGTTTAGTTAACTGGGTTACCAACATCATATACGATACCTGGAAGCCACTGCAAAAGCTTATAGACTCTAATTTCAGAAGACATTACGCTGGCTTCATTTTTTTTAAGGTCTGGATTTACACTTTGGCGTTTCTTATATTCTGCCAGATGCCACACATAAGCTGCTAAGCTTTATTTCTAAAGTGTTATCCTTGCTGCAAAAAGAGTGGCTTTTATTGTGGTTGCATACCCAAAACACAGTGGCCCATATTTATCAAGCTCTGTACGGAGCTTGAAGGGCCGTGTTTCTGGCGAGTCTTCAGACTCGCCAGAAACACAAGTTATGAAGCAGCGGTCTAAAGACCACTGCTCCATAACCCTGTCCGCTTGCTCTGAGCAGGCGGACAGGAATCGCTGGAAATCAACCAGATAGAGTACGATCGGGTTGATTGACACCTCCCTGCTGGCGGCCTATTGGCCGTGAGTCAGCAAGGGGCGGCGTTGCACCAGCAGCTCTTGTGAGCTGCTGGTGCAATGTTAAATGCTGAGAGCGTATTGCTCTCCGCAATTAGCGAGGTCTTGCGGACCTGATCCGCACTGTCGGATCAGGTCCGCAAGACCTTTGATAAATAGAGACCAGTGTCTCCACAGACACTAAGAATCTTCCAGCTTTTACTCACCTCTTATAACTTGTTGTATTACATTATTTTCTTTGAATACTAGTACATAGAATGGCATCAAAGAAGAACACAAAAGTGGATAAAACTCCTAAACCATTTAGTACAGCAGGACAAAGGTTCATCTTTTTCTTCAAATCCATAGATATGACTTCTGAGACTTCCCCAAACCCCATGGAAACACCTGAAGACTCTTATAGCATGCAGCAACCTCTCTCTAGGGATGACTTTGCGCCTACAACGAAAGCAGATTTTAAATCCTTACCAACAAAAGGAGATTTTGCAATGTTATTATCACAAGTTGGCCAGTTCATCAAAGAGAGACTTACAGCTAGATTACAAGTTTGTGCATTCATCTTTTAACGCTGCCATTACAAGTCTTGTCTGTATAGGTGTACTGCATTCTAATACCCATTAAAAAAAACACCCCAAAATAAAAAACCTAATCTAGAAGAAACTACCAATTCAGCGTTAAAACAGCACCGCAGCCATTACAAGTCTTGTCGGTATAGGTGTACTGCAAGTATTTTAGCCTGTAACGCAACATCAGTACTGCACTCTTAAAAAATAGTTTTTTTTAATGGGATTCCCATAGCGCTGGTATTATGAGTTTTGTGGTAAGGCTAAAAAGCGAGCATTACAGCCTAAAACAACAAGATCCATAACGACATCTAAAGTCAGTAGTTATGAGTTTTACGCTACAAATCTGTAACATAAAACATAACTAATGTGTTAAAAAGTACACTAATACCCATAAACTACCTATTAACCCCTAAACCAAGGCCCTCCCACATCGCAAACACTAAATTAAATTTATTAACCCCTAATCTGCTTCTCCCAACATCACCGCCACTAATACAATTTATTAACCCCTATTCCGCCGCTCCCCGACATCGTCACCACTATACTAACGTTATTAACCCCTATACCGCCGTCCTCCCACATCACAAACACTAAATATAATAAATTAAACTATTAATCCCTAAACCGAAAGCCCACCACATCGCAATAAACTAATTTGAACTAGTAACCCCTAAAACTAACCCTAACGTAACCCTAACCCTAACACCCCCTAACTTTAACATAATTAAAATATAGCTAAATTAAACTTACAATTATTAACTAAATAATTCCTATTTAAACTAAATACAAACTTCCCTGTGAAATAAAACCTAAGCTACTAGTCAGTAGTTATGCGTTTTACGCTACAAAGCTGTAACATAAAACTCATAACTAATGTGTTAAAAAGTACACTAGCACCCATAAACTACCTATTAAACCCTAAACCGAGGCCCTCCCACATCACAAACACGATTTAAATATTATTAACCCCTAATCTGCCGTCCGTCCACATTGCCCCCACAATACTCAAGTTAAGCCCTACACCGCCACCAATATAATAAACCTATTAACCCCTAAACCGAAAGCCCCCCACAGCGAAATATAATACATTAAACTATTAACCCCTAAACCGAAAGCCCCCCACATCGCAATAAACTAATTTAAACTAGTAACCCCTAAAACTAACCCTAACGTAACCCTAACCCTAACACCCCATAACTTTAACATAATTAAAATATAGCTAAATTAAACTTACAATTATTATAAAATAAACCTAATAACCCTTAAGCCACCAGCCCCCCACATTGTAACAACCTAAATTAAACTATTAACCCCTATATATAACCCTAACCCTAACGTAACCCTAACCCTAACACCCCCTAACTTTAACATAATCAAAATATAGCTAAATTAAACTTACAATTATTAACTAAATAATTACTATTTAAAACTAAATACAAACTTACCTGTGAAATAAAACCTAAGCTAGCTACAATATAACTAATAGTTATATTGTAGCTATCTTAGGTTTTATTTTTATTTCACAGCTAAGTTTGTATTTATTTTAACTAGGTAGACTAGTTAGTAAATAGGTATTAACTATTAAATAACTACCTAGTTAAAATAAATACAAAATTACTTGTCAAATAAAACCTAAGCTACACTAAAACCTAAAATAAAAAAAAAAACTAACATTACAAAAAATAAAAAGGGCCTTTGTAGGGCATTGCCCTAAGTTAAACAGCTCTTTTGCTACAAAAACAAACAAACACCCCCTAACAGTATACAAACCACCACCCCCACAAACTACCAAGAGCCTTTAAAAGGGCCTTTTGTAGATCATTGCCCTAAGTTAAACAGCTCTTTTGCTCCAAAAACACCCACCAATATTATACAAACCCCCACCCCCCAAACTACCAAGGGCCCTTAAAAGGGCCTTTATAGGGCATTGCACTAAGTTAAACAGCTCTTTTGCTACAAAAGAAAAACAAACACCCCCTAAAAAAATACATTACACAAAATAACAAACAAATTATCGAAAAAAATAAAAATTATTCCTTTTCTAATACCCATTAAAAAAAAACACCCCAAAATAAAAAACCTAATCTAGAATAAACTACCAATGGTCCTCAAAAATCAGCTCTGTTTATGAAAAAAAATACAAATACACAATAACATTACAAACCCCCACCCCCCCAAACCCACAAAATAAAACAGAACTATCTAAAAAACCTAAGCTACCCATTGACCTGAAAAGGGCATTTGGATGGACATTGCCCTTAAAAGGGCATTTAGCTCTTTAACTGCCCAAACCCTAATCTAAAAATAAAACCCACCCAAAAAACCCTTAAAAAACCTAACACTAACCCCAAGACGATCCACTTACAGTTTTTGAAGTCCCGCTTGAATGATCTTCATCCTGGTGGAGAAGTCCTCATCCAGGTGGCTAGAAGTCTTCATCCAGGCGGCCTCTTCAATCTTCATCCAGGCGGCATCTTCTATCTTGATCCCAGCGGCGTGGGGCAGGTCCATCCTGAAGACATCCGGCGCAGAGCATCCTCTTCATATGGTCGCCGCCGTACACTAAATCTTCAATGCTAGGTACGCGATCCAAGATGGTGTCCCTTGCATTCCTATTGGCTGAAAAATTTGAATCAGCCAATAGGAATAAGAGCTGCTAAAATCCTATTGGCTGTAAAAATCAGCCAGTAGGATTTAAGCAGCTCTCATTCTATTGGCTGATTCATCATCCAATGGTTTTTTGGGTGGGTTTATTTTTAGATTAGGGTTTGGGCAGTAAAAGAGCTAAATGCCCTTTTAAGGGCAAGGCCCATCCAAATGCCCTTTTCAGGGCAACAGGTATCTTAGGTTTTTTAGATAGTTTTTATTTTATTTTGTGGGTTTGGGGGGTGGGGGTTGTAATGTTAGTGGGTGTTTTTTTTTCATAAACAGAGCTGATTTCTTTAGGACAATGCCATACAAAAGGCCCTTGTAAGGGCCATTGGTAGTTTATTCTAGATTAGGTTTTTAATTTTGGGGTGTGTTTTTTTTTAATGGGTATTATAATAGGAATAATTTTTATTATTTTTGATAAAAAAAAATTTGTGTAATATATTTTTTTAGGGGTTTGTTTGTTTTTCTTTTGTAGCAAAAGAACTGTTTAACTTAGGGCAATGCCGTACAAAAGGTCCTTTTAAGGGCCCCTCAAAATGCCCTTTTAAGGGCTCTTGGTAGTTTGGGGGGTGGGGGTTTGTATACTGTTAGGGGGTGTTTGTTTTTTGTAGCAAAAGAGCTGTTTAACTTAGGGCAATGCCCTACAAAAGGTCCTTTTAAGGGCCCCTCAAAATGCCCTTTTAAGGGCTCTTGGTAGTTTGGGGGGTGGATGTTTGTATACTGTTAGGGGGTGTTTGTTTTTTTTGTAGCAAAAGAGCTGTTTAACTTAGGGCAATGCCCTACAAAAGGCCCTTTTAAGGGCCCTTGGTAGTTTATTTTAGATTAGGCTTTTTTATTTTGGGGTGTTTTTTTTTAAAGGGTTTTAGAATAGGAATGGTTTTTATTTTTTTGTATAATTTTGTTTTGTTTTGTTTTGTAATGGTAGGTTTTTTATTGTTTGTAATGGTAGTTTTTTTTATTTTTTTGTGATTTTAGGTTTTAGTGTAAGGTAGCTTAGGTTTTATTTGACAGGCAATTTTGTATTTATTTTAACTAGGTAGTTAGTAAAAAACTATTTACTAACTAGTCTACCTAGTTAAAATAAATACAAACTTACCTGTGAAATAAAAATAAAAGCTAAGCTAGATACAATATAACTATTAGTTATATAGTTCTTTTGTAGCTATCTTAGGTTTTATTTTACAGTTAAGTATGTATTTAATTTTAAATAGGTATAATTTAGTTAATTATGTTAAAGTTAGCGGATGTTAGGGTTACGTTAGGGTTAGGTTTAGAGGTGAATATAATTTAATTTAGGTTGTTGCGATGTGGGGGGCTGGCGGGTGAGGGGTTAATAGGTTTATTTAGTTAATAATTGTATGTTTAATTTAACTCTTTTTTAATTATGCTAAAGTTAGGGGGTGTTAGGGTTAGGGTTATGTTAGGGTTACTATTAGGGTTACGTTACGTTAGGGTTAGGTTTAGGGGTTAATATATAGTTTAATTTAGGTTGTTGCGATGTTGGGGGCTGGCGGTGTAGGGGTTAATAGGTTTATTTTGTGGTAGTGATGTGGGAGGCCAGAGATTTAGGGGTTAACAGCTATTTAGTTGCGGCAATGTCGGGGAGCGGCGGAATAGTGGTAAATATTTTTATTATAGTGTGGGCGATGTTGAGGTGCGGCGGAATAGGGATTAATAACTTTAGTATAGTGGCTGCGATATTGGGAGCGTCAGATTAGGGGTTAATAACTGTAGGTAGGTGTCAGCGATGTTGGGGGCAGCAGATTAGGGTGTTAGGTTTAAACGTTATTTTATTTTTCCCCATAGACATCAATGGGGCTGCGTTACTGAGCCTTTCTTTCCGCGATCGCAGGTGTTAGTTTTTTTCTAACCCGCTCTCCCCATTGATGTCTATGGGGAAAGCGTGCACGAGAATGTCAAATCAGCGCTTGTTTTTGGTTTGGTATGGAGCTTAAAGGCACCATATCGCCTGCACAAGCCAGTTTTTTTAAAACTTGTAATGGCAGCGCTATAGGGGGTTAAATAATGTTACTTTTGTTGCGTTCGTTAATTTCCCTATAGCGCTCAAAACTCGTAATCTAGCTGTTGAGGTAAAAAAACATCACTAGTCTGAGGAACAGAGTTGTTAGAAGAAATCATTGAATCTCTTTCTAATGACACAAATTAACTGGCTCAACAGGCTCAAGACCAATCCTCTACCATCATTCAGCTACAACTGCAGTTGGAGGATCTAGATAATAGAGGTTGGATGCCAAACATCTGAATTTGAGGTGTCATGTAACAAATCTCTGCATCACAATTACCTGAGTACCTACAAGCTCTGTTTTTTCATCTTTTTCAAAACCCTAATTCTAAGGACATTGCTATAGACAGAGCGCACAGGGCACTGAGACCACAACCCAAAGAACCTGCTCCACCTAGAGACATAATAGCCAAGTTCCACCAATATCAAGACAAGGAAAAAAATGATGGCTTCAGTTCAGAAGACTCAACCTCTATCTTTTAGCGATCACACCCTGCAAATATACCCAGACCTAAGCCCGCACACTTTAAAAAAAAGAAAAGATGCAAGTTATATCACATAACACCTCCAGGAACTAGGAATCCCATATAGATGGGGATTCCCATTTTGCCTAAAAGTGACAAAAAATAATCAAATCTATCAGAATCCATAGGATATTGGCATGTTCTGCTCTCAATTGGGTATAGCTCAACCATTGCTCCCCTGATTAATGATAATGATAACGCTTCTTCAACAAAGAAAAACTTTCTACCACAGCTTCGACATGACCCTTGGATAAAGGTCCCCAGGAAATTACAGGGATGACAATTACAACAACAGTCTTGTTGAAGGCTGCAAAGATTACAAGTCTATACCACTGCACTCAAGTTGCTATTGTTGGCCCATGGATGCAACTTGTCCTTGAAGGATTACAAACAATATAGGTCTTTATTATAAGACACAATTCCCATTTAGTTAAGTTTCAAAGTGCACAGTTGCAGTTTTTCTTTCTGTTTTATTCTTCCTAATTTTATTCCTGTCTAGTAGCAGGATCCTAATGGATGGCACACCAGGAACATGCTCCCTTTCTTAGGCCTAGATTTGGAGTTTGGCGGTAGATGGGCTGTTAACGCTCCGCGGGCTTTTTTCTGGCCGCACCATAAAATTAACTCTGGTATCGAGAGTTCAAAAAAATGCTGCATTAGGCTCCAAAAAAGGAGCGTAGAGCATTTTTACCGCAAATGCAACTCTCGATACCAGAGTTGCTTACGGATGCGGCCAGCCTCAAAAACGTGCTCGTGCACGATTCTCCCATAGGAAACAATGGGGCTGTTTGAGCTGAAAAAAACCTGATTGGCTGATCGGAACAGCCAATAGAATGCGAGCTCAATCTGATTGGCTGATTGGATCAGCCAATAGGATTGAACTTGATTCTGATTGGCTGATTCCATCAGCCAATCAGAATATTCCTACCTTAATTCCGATTGGCTGATAGAATCCTATCAGCCAATTGGAATTCGAGGGACGCCATCTTGGATGACGTCCCTTAAAGGAACCGTCATTCGTCGGGAGACGCCGGAAGAAGAGGATGGATCCGCGTCGGCTGCTTCAAGATGGACCCGCTCCGCACCGGATGGAAGAAGATCGAAGATGCCGCTTGGAGAAGATGTTTGCCGGTCCGGATGTCCTCTTCTTGCCGGATAGGAGGAAGACTTTGGAGCCTCTTCTGGACCTCTTCAGCACCAGATGCCAGGACGGATCGGTGATACCTGGATGGTGAAGACAAGGTAGGAAGATCTTCAGGGGCTTAGTGTTAGGTTTATTTAAGGGGGGTTTGGGTTAGATTAGGGGTATGTGGGTGGTGGGTTGTAATGTTGGGGGGGGGTATTGTATGTTTTTTTTTACAGGCAAAAGAGCTGATTTTCTTGGGGCATGCCCCGCAAAGGGCCCTGTTCAGGGCTGGTAAGGTAAAAGAGCTTTTAACTCTATTAATTTAGAATAGGGTAGGGCATTTTTTTATTTTGGGGGTCTTTGTTATTTTATTAGGGGGCTTAGAGTAGGTGTAATTAGTTTAAAATTGTTGTAATATTTTTCTTATGTTTGTAAATATTTTTTTATTTTTTGTAACTTAGTTCTTTTTTATTTTTTGTACTTTAGTTAGTTTATGTAATTGTAGTTATTTGTAGCAATTGTATTTAATTAATGTATTGATAGTGTAATGTTAGGTTAATTGTAGGTAATTGTAGGTAGTTTATTTAATTAATTTATTGATAGGGTAGTGTTAGGTTTAATTATAACTTAGGTTAGGATTTATTTTACAGATAATTTTGTAATTATTTTAACTAGGTAGCTATTAAATAGTTCTTAACTATTTAATAGCTATTGTACCTGGTTAAAATAATTACAAAGTTGCCTGTAAAATAAATATTAATCCTAAAATAGCTACAATATAATTATAATTTATATTGTAGCTATATTAGGATTTATTTTACAGGTAAGTATTTAGCTTTAAATAGGAATAATTTATTTAATAAGAGTTAATTAATTTCGTTAGATTTAAATTATATTTAAGTTAGGGGGGTGTTAGTGTTAGGGTTAGACTTAGCTTTAGGGGTTAATCCATTTATTATAGTAGCGATGAGCTCCGGTTGTCAGATTAGGGGTTAATAATTGAAGTTAGGTGTCGGCGATGTTAGGGAGGGCAGATTAGGGGTTAATACTATTTATGATAGGGTTAGTGAGGCGGATTAGGGGTTAATAACTTTATTATAGTAGCGCTCAGGTCCGCTCGGCAGATTAGGGGTTAATAAGTGTAGGCAGGTATCGGCGACGTTGTGGGGGGCAGGTTAGGGGTTAATAAATATAATACAGGGGTCGGCGGTGTTAGGGGCAGCAGATTAGGGGTACATAAGTATAACGTAGGTGGCGATGTGGGGGGACCTCAGTTTAGGGGTACATAGGTAGTTTATGGGTGTTAGTGTACTTTAGGGTACAGTAGTTAAGAGCTTTATGAACCGGCGTTAGCCCAGAATGCTCTTAACTCCTGCTATTTTTCGGCGGCTGGAGTTTTGTCGTTAGAGCTCTAACGCTCACTTCAGAAACGACTCTAAATACCGGAGTTAGAAAGATCCCATTGAAAAGATAGGATACGCAATTGACGTAAGGGGATCTGCGGTATGGAAAAGTCGCGGCTGAAAAGTGAGCGTTAGACCCTTTAATCACTGACTCCAAATACCGGCGGTAGCCTAAAACCAGCGTTAGGAGCCTCTAACGCTGGTTTTCACGGCTAACGCCGAACTCTAAATCTAGGCCTTAGTTTGTATTCAAGCTTTACCCTCTTTATTACTTGTTTATTTGATCCCTGTAAGATATATACTCTAACAGATTTAAGTTTTTAAACCTATCAGATAATTGTGATATTTTGCCTAATAATGGATCAAGTTGTTTATTGTTATTTTGTTCTTTCATGTTTCTATGTTTATTCCAGTTTGTCACGGTACAATTTAGTCAAGCATTTAATCAGTGTTGCATTAGCCGTTAACTCAACTAGTCTCCTCTTCTTATGCAGAGGATGGACACCCTACCCCAGATATATCAGATATTTGTCCCTCTCTGTATTACCTATCATATACATACAGTACATCATACTTAACAATATTCTATCAATGTCAAGTCATACCTTGAAATTAGGCACTCAAAATGTTAAAGGGTTTAATTCGCCCACCAAAAGCTCTTAATTGGTTTAAACTTTAATTGGTAAAAACACTTAATTGGTTTAAAAATTGTAATGTTGTCAAATCTTGTGAACTGCAGTGTTCCTTAAGGGATTTTCCTACTAGTTATTTTAGTTCTGCACCAACTAAACACAATGGAGTAGTGATACTAATTTATACTAATTTATACTAATTCATAAAAATACACTGTTCCAACTATTACAAAATGAAGTGGACCTAGAGGGGCGGTATCTAATACTACTTGGATTGCTATTTAATAGACCCATAATACTGGTTAATATTTACTGCCCCAATACATGTCAGGCCAGAAGGGAACAGTGATTCTGGAAGACAATTTAAATATTGCCTTGGAACTCACATTGGCCTACTTGAGGGGGCAAATTCATGTCCCCTTGAAAATGATTAAACCAATAAGCCACCCCTTGCAAATAGCAACTCTATTAGATACCTGGAGACTCCTCCACAGAGAGAAAAGATTACACTTATTACTTATTTACATGTGGAGTTCACTCCTGCCTAGACTACTTCTTTATAAACCAGGCAGGTTTACCCCTATTATTAAGCTCAGACATTAAGAATGCAACGTGGTCAGATCATGTTATTGTGGTGCAAAAATTAGACTGGTTACCGGGCCCCTTTTCTCCATATATTTGGAGACTTACTGAAGCGCTACATGATCCTGAGGTGAGAGAAAAAACATAAAAGGGACTAATTTTACAAAAGGGACTCAATTACAGAAAGCTGATGTGTGTGTGTGTGTGTGTGTGTGTCTGTGATTGTGTGTATTTTATTCATACATACATATATATATATATATATATATATATATATATATATATATATATATATAAATGAAGGAAAGCACTCTCTGGTCTTTTGGTGAATATTTAATCAAGCGTGACGTTTCGGGGACACACTCCCCTTCCTCAGACAAACAAAAACTGCATTCAACTGAAAATTTAAACAAAATAAGCCCCTCCCCAGTGAAGAAATTGCGCCAAAAAACAGTTGTCATAGTGATCCTCAATAAACAAGTACTGGCTATCTAGAGCCTAGTGCACAGTGCATCACACTCAATAACAGAAAAGCTCTATATAAGCATAAAAACCAACATATTACAAAGAGCATTTCATGTGAAAATACATTTGAAAAATACATTTGAAAAATACATTCATTCCCATAATGTGCTGTATTGTAATGGCATACACAATGGTATCAAAAATCGTGATACATATACAACTATCCCACATGTGTCCCCTAGCACCCCGGTTAAGGTGAACTGTGTACATAATAAAGTTAGTGCAGTGTCTAGTGATTAATAGTGTTTAACAACCTAGATGGACACCAGGAAACATAATATCTGAGGACCGTAATTGCGCTAAACCATATAATCATAATCCAGGTTCACAGAAACATCATATTACCTCCGGTACATGTTTATACTGTTTTACTAAAGATAATTCAAACTCTATCATTCAATATTTAAATACCTAAATACCTGTTCCAGTATATTCCAATTGCGATGAAGCACTAATGAAATACACAAAATAAATTACTAGAGATATCTGCAATACATTTCATAGGTGTATGTTCCATCCATTTTTGATAACGGTCGGTTTTAATTGTATGGTCATTTGAGTTAAGTGAATATTGATTTTTGGTGTAGCTTCCATTGCAACAAATATGGCAATTGGTGTATGTGTGTATCTCCATAAAAGGGAAAATGTAATTACCTTAAGCTTTAATGTTTTACATCTAATATTTATTTTTAGTTGTCCTAAATAAAATAAAAATCCTCTGTTTTTTAAAAAAAAAAAAAAAAAAATTTGGGGGGGGTTGGGGCGCTTCAGGTTTCTGTGCCTACAGGCACCTGAGATGTAAATCCGGCCCTGCCAACATCACTCACTCATACAAACCATCATGCATTATTTGATCTAAATTACCAGAAACTACTATCTAACACTCAATCCACTCTAACGGAATGGTCTTTTAAAACCATATCCTGGTGGGGGAGAATTCAGGCAGTCAAAATGACAATACTTCCCAAAATATTTTTTTTTGTTTCAAGCCATGCCTATTTCCTTATCACCCAAATATATCCACAATCTACAAGCCTGTATTAATACATACTGTATATTTGGGGGTCTGCAAAGCAGAGGATCCAAAATAAGACTTTATATCACTATATAAAAGCCTTGATGAAGGCAAATTGGGATCCCCTAATATTCTCTCCTATTACAAAGCCGTCACATTACAAAGAGTTTAAGATTGGCATACCAACTCAAAGTCAAAAGCATTGTTGTAAAGAACTCACATATTTTTACAAACTCCTCAGGTGGGAGCCTTGTGCTGGGTACATTGGGACACTAAAACTCAGGTAATTCAATACAAAGCCATACATAAACATATATTTAACTCATGGGACAAAATACTTAAGAATACTATAGGAATATAATCTGTTAATTCCCCATTGTCCCTTGTTTTTCTTAATAGTGATTTTCTGGGAGCCGCAATATCTAAAACAAACACTCATCAAACCTGTTAGGAATCTGTACCTATATTGAAACTGTTAGAGAATGTCAAGCTAAAATCTAGCCAAACACTAGCACAAACTATGGGAGGATTTTTTGGTCCTTGGTTGAAATATGTACAGGCACCTATTGCAAACATCACCATATAAATCTGATCTTCTTAGACCACCAACCGCCTTTGAGCGTGTCTGCCTAGACAAAAAATCTAGACAAGGCACTTTATTACTAACTAGGCATCTTCTTAATGAACCACATGCTTGTACTCTACCTACCTACACATAAAAATGGAATGCAGAATTGAATGGACACATAAGTACATAAGATTGGCATTCCATCTTTAAATGTACACATAAAACTCTACCCAAATATTGGAATAAAACTATACAATCCTAACTCTTTGGTACCTGATGTCAGCACACCTTAGTCTTATATACCCACACTGTTCAAACTTATACTGTTCAAACTTACTGAATTCCATACCTCCATGCTCTTGCAAATTAAAACTGACACTGTTTCAAATTCCAATTATTGGATCAAAATCTGTAACTGTAAGACTTTGGAAAAAACTTTAACCCCTTCAAAACAACTTTGGATGTCTAGAACAGAAGAATGATTACTTCTAAATGGGTGTGGTTTCTATAGAAAATAAAAGACAGATATGTTTCACAGTCTTACATTTTGGGCTAGATTAAAAGTGTTGCGATAATTTATCACTCATCCGCAAATTTGCCCATTTGCGGGTGCGCGATAAATAAGCAAGCTTGCATTAGAAGTTAGCACTTATAAAATTAACCAGAGATCAGATCTCTGATTAATTTTATGGGGAATATTTATCAAAGCGTCAACTGAAAATATGCTTGAATCCCGCTTCGTATTTGTCGCGAGATTGATCCGCCGTAGTTATCAAAGCATCAAGATCGTCAAATGTTGAAATGTGTGACGAAATATACGCTCCCGCGATCTCAATCCTACGCAGATCGATGCTTGCGTCATTACAGATGTTTCGAATTCACATTCGACTCTATTTGACCATTTTCCCAATTTATCAAACATTTAACAGGTACACTCGTGTCTATTCTGACAAAGCATACCTAGTTTTCAATCCGCCACCCTTGAGGCCACGGATGTCATAGAAATCAATGGAGTCTGAAAACACAGAAAGCTTATGTTCGATGCTGCAAGAGAATGAAGTAGCGTTCTCGTGAGCACAATGCTTCTGTGCAATGCATTTGCGTTCGTTGGTATTACAAAGAGGAGCGCAAATACTGATTTAGCAAAAGCGCTATTTTGCGCTCCACTTTTAATCTGGCCCTATAACAGTTTAAATACCCAAATAGCTAATGTTAAGATGTTAAGGTAATAGAGGTCTCCATCCTCACATACTCATATACTTTAATATACTTACTATCCAATCTGTAAGTTGGAAGGTAACAACTGACACTGATGCCGGATATTTTTTACTTTTGAACTTTTGTATTTTTGTACTATTGTAAAATCGTTATTTACAAAAAAACTGAATAAAAAGAATATATACAAAAATAATAGAAAGCAGCAAATGCTAAAATTCATACATATCACAATTTATTCTGAACAATTAGTTAAGAGATAATATGCCCAGAAGCCCCTTGACTACATCTCCTTTCTTAATAAAGTCAGCCCTTTTTGCTGCAAGTTGTTCCCCTCCTAGAAAAGGAATACAAATTCTGGAAATGGATTGGACTGGGTACACATTCCATTGAGTTTTATGGGGGAGAATAGAGACATTGGGGCCGATTTACTAAAGTGTGGACGGACATGATACAATGTAGCGTATCATGTCCACTGCACATTGATAAATGCCAACAGCATACACTGTCGACATGTATCATTGCACAAGCAGTTCTTGTGAACTGCTTGTGCAATGCCGCCCCCTGAAGATTTGCGGCCAATCGGCTGCTAGCAGGGGGTGTCAATCAGCCCGATCGCATAGGATCGTGCAGATTGAAGACCGCAGCCTCAAAGGCAACAAACAAGTTATAGAGCAGCGGTTTTTAGACCGCTGCTTCATAACTACTGTTTTCTGCAATCCTGAAGGCTCACGCGGAAACAGGGGCATAAAGCTCCATTCGGAGATTGATAATTCGGCCCCTCAAAATGTGCCCCCTCTCTCTTGTTAAAAGGGATAGAAAAGTCAAAATTAAACTTGCATTATTCCGATAGAGTATGTAATTTTAAGATACTTTTAAATTCACTTCTATTTTCAAATGTGCTTTGTTCTCTTGATATCCCTTGTTGAAAAATAATACACACATATCCAACACTAGTGGGAGCTGCTGCTAATTGGTGCCTGCACACATTTGTCTTTTGTGATTGGCTAACTAGATGTGTTCATCTTACTGCCAGTACTGCAAAGTTGTTCCTTCAGCGAAGGATAACAAGAGAACGAAGCAAATTTGATAATGGAAGTAAATATGAAAGTTGTTTAAAATTGTATGTTCTATCCAAATCATGAGTGAAAATGTTGGGGTTTCCTTCCTGTCTCTTTAACACTCCAAAAACACAATGGTGACCAGAGGGGAAAATAGGGGCTCTTTAATAGCCCCATCCCTCACCACTAGAGGGAAAAGTGACTTTTGTAATTTGAAAGAAGGGCATTTTCTCTTTAAAATGAAGTGTCACTGGTCTCTTTAGCAAAAATAGGGGGAGGGGAGAGTTCCATTAGAATCCCCCTATTCCTCTATTTAAAAGTCATGTTTTTACAATCTTTACAATGATTAGATGCATATAATAAGGGTATGTCCCTCATTTAAAAGTCCCATTAAAGTGGTCTGAGGCTCTTAATGCCCTAGCCATCAACTCACTGTCAGAGAAATCCCAACATTGGTAGGAATTTGTCTGTTGTCTATAATTTAAGGGTGCGCTGGGAGAAAAAGGGGGCTACTATCGCTCTTGTATTACTAACAGATGGATTTATGTTATTGGTTACCCTATACAGGGAGTGCAGAATTATTAGGCAAATGAGTATTTTGACCACATCATCCTCTTTATGCATGTTGTCTTACTCCAAGCTGTATAGGCTCGAAAGCCTACTACCAATTAAGCATATTAGGTGATCTGCATCTCTATAATGAGAAGGGGTGTGGTCTAATGACATCAACACCCTATATCAGGTGTGCATAATTATTAGGCAACTTCCTTTCCTTTGGCAAAATGGGTCAAAAGAAGGACTTGACAGGCTCAGAAAAGTCAAAAATAGTGAGATATCTTGCAGAGGGATGCAGCACTCTTAAAATTGCAAAGCTTCTGAAGCGTGATCATCGAACAATCAAGCGTTTCATTCAAAATAGTCAACAGGGTCGCAAGAAGCGTGTGGAAAAACCAAGGCGCAAAATAACTGCCCATGAACTGAGAAAAGTCAAGCGTGCAGCTGCCTAGATGCCACTTGCCACCAGTTTGGCCATATTTCAGAGCTGCAACATCACTGGAGTGCCCAAAAGCACAAGGTGTGCAATACTCAGAGACATGGCCAAGGTAAGAAAGGCTGAAAGACGACCACCACTGAACAAGACACACAAGCTGAAACGTCAAGACTGGGCCAAGAAATATCTCAAGACTGATTTTTCTAAGGTTTTATGGACTGATGAAATGAGAGTGAGTCTTGATGGGCCAGATGGATGGGCCCGTGGCTGGATTGGTAAAGGGCAGAGAGCTCCAGTCCGACTCAGACGCCAGCAAGGTGGAGGTGGAGTACTGGTTTGGGCTGGTATCATCAAAGATGAGCTTGTGGGGTCTTTTCGGGTTGAGGATGGAGTCAAGCTCAACTCCCAGTCCTACTGCCAGTTTCTGGAAGACACCTTCTTCAAGCAGTGGTACAGGAAGAAGTCTGCATCCTTCAAGAAAAACATGATTTTCATGCAGGACAATGCTCCATCACACGCGTCCAAGTACTCCACAGCGTGGCTGGCAAGAAAGGGTATAAAAGAAGAAAATCTAATGACATGGCCTCCTTGTTCACCTGATCTGAACCCCATTGAGAACCTGTGGTCCATCATCAAATGTGAGATTTACAAGGAGGGAAAACAGTACACCTCTCTGAACAGTGTCTGGGAGGCTGTGGTTGCTGCTGCACGCAATGTTGATGGTGAACAGATCAAAACACTGACAGAATCCATGGATGGCAGGCTTTTGAGTGTCCTTGCAAAGAAAGGTGGCTATATTGGTCACTGATTTGTTTTTGTTTTGTTTTTGAATGTCAGAAATGTATATTTGTGAATGTTGAGATGTTATATTGGTTTCACTGGTAAAAATAAATAATTGAAATGGGTATATATTTGTTTTTTGTTACGTTGCCTAATAATTATGCACAGTAATAGTCACCTGCACACACAGATATCCCCCTAAAATAGCTAAAACTAAAAACAAACTAAAAACTGCTTCCAAAATTATTCAGCTTTGATATTAATGAGTTTTTTGGGTTCATTGAGAACATGGTTGTTGTTCAATAATAAAATTAATCCTCAAAAATACAACTTGCCTAATAATTCTGCACTCCCTGTATAGGACTATACTAAATATAAAATATAAATAATTATTTTTAAGTTATTCATAAACTTCTAAAAAGCATATTCCTTAAAATGAGATAGTGTATAGAATTTGAATATATCACAAATTATCATATTTAATCTCATATTCACATAAAACAGATTTACATAGAGAAAAGCACATTATAAAAACATTTAAACAATATCATATATTAAAAAGTTCATCAAGCTCAGTTGGCATCCAAAAGCAGGTTAAAAGTCTCTTTTGTATGTCAAATTCCCTGAAAGAGTAACGCTGGTATGTTAGTGGTATGCAAATAGTTTCCACAAATAAGGTGCCTTTTCTTACTTACACCGTGGTCTTTGCATTTGCAGGCTTCACTGGTTCAAAGCCTCTCCCACTCGTCTGAGTGCGGCTTCCGTATGAAACCACACTCCCAATTATCCTTTTGATATAACTGCAATCCAGTCAACTATCATCCACTGTTGTACTGTTTAGCCAGATAATAATGTGGAAAAGACCACTACTAAACATTAGCGGTAGTGGTGCGGTTTTAGTGCACGGTACACAACAGAAGCCTCCAGGGGGTCAAAATGAGAGCTTCCTCAAGCTCTAACTATCTATAATTGGCTTGCTCTTTTGTATGACATTGGCGAGTGTCGGATAAAGGGGGGCGTGGTAGAATATACAGTATATATATATGTTATCCCATATCACCGTGTGCATCCTTCTTTTCTGTATTTATCCTAAAGGCAATTATTTATATACTAAAGCATCTTACATAAACCCATCTGTTAGTAATACTGTTAAGAGGGGAGTTTAAGGACCAATAATACCCCCCTTTTTCTCCCAGCGCACCCTAAAATTATAGGCAACAATGGTTAAATTTGCTCTTTTCTTTGGGCATTGCTTTTCAAAGTGTTTAAGTATTTTAATCAGCGCCACTTCTATCTAGTATAAAAAACTGTATTTCGGAATTTATCTGCCCCCTGTGATGTCAGCACATCCCTATGTTGTGATGTCACTGGGTGTTCCATCAAGAGCCGACAATGGCAAAGGAGACTTCTTTTCTTACTTTAGTGCAGGCCCTGGGAGCTGCCACAATAAGCCTTCTATTAGCATGGCCAGGGGTCTGTGAAAAAGAGGTTAATGAGGCTCTCCAGCATGTTTACGGTAAGTATTTAACCATTTAAATAAGGTTAAAAAGGAAATAAATTATTATTAATTAATTTTGTCAATATTTATTAATTTTCTTTACATTTTTAGGTGCATTCATTAGGATATATTAGCTTAAGGTAAGTATAAAGCTTCAGGTGAACTATTTCACCTGTAGTGTTAGATCATTTATTTAATGAAAACTAATGTAAATATTCTATGAATATTTAGCGCGGAAAACGAATACTCCATCCAAAAAATTCAGCCAAACCAACATATTCGCCCATGCACACCTCTAGTAATTATCAATCTTTAAAGGAACATACAAGTCAAAATTAAACTTTAATGGTTCAGAAAGAGCATAGATTTAAAAAAAACACCTTCTATTAACAAATTTGCTTTGTTCGCTTGGTATTCTTTGTTGAAGAGCATACCTAGGTAAGCTTAAAAGTGTGCAAAGGTCTTGAGCACTTTTTTTTTATAAAAATTTTTTTTTTACAATCATTATTGCAAATACTGCTATCTTAAAGTGGTCAAGACATATGCATGCACCTTATCCTACCTAGGTATAATCTTCAACAAAGGATACCAAAGCAGAATAAGAAATACATTTAATAACATAAATACATTCACAAGACTTTCGTGTCAATTGAATGACCACAGAAAATATTCTCAATATGTTGTAATTAAATTAAGTTATTTATTTAAGAGGCTTTAAAGGGAAACTGAACCCAATTTTTTTCTTTCATGATTCAGATAGAGTATGCAATTTTAAGCAACTTTCTAATTTACTCCTATTATCAAATTTTCTTCGTTCTCTTGCTATCTTTATTTGAAAAAGAAAGCATCTAAGCTATTTGTTTTGTTCAGTACCATAAATTTATCCACCAATCAGCAAGAACAACCCAGGTTGTTCACCAAAAATGGGCTGGCATCTAAACTTACATTTTTGCATTTCAAATAAAGATACCAAGAGAATGAAGAAAATTTGATAATAGGAGTAAATTAGAAAGTTGCTTAAAATTGCATGCTCTATCTGAATCATGAAAGAAAAAATTTGGGTTCAGTGTCCCTTTAAGTTACTACTGAATGCATTGGCAATAGTTTTTAAACGGAGTTGAATCTGGAGAATCCCATGGTATTATATGCATATGCCAAGATTGTGACAGTGACCCAAACTCTATTTTATCACAATTTCCATGCTAAGTGCATTTACACTATCCCAGTCCTTTTGAAACCCCTTTCCAAATACATTTATGGTATAGTAACACCACCTATAGCTTGCAGATGGATAAAAAAAATATTCAGATACGGTTTGACCTCAGGAATATAATTTTTACCCTGGTTTGAACAGCACATATTTGCTGTTTGCAGTTCTTTTTATCTCAGAGACACACGTTTGCTCAGTTTAAATGCTAATAAAAACATATTGCCCTGTAAAAGGACATGAAACCCAAAAAGTTTATTTAATGATTCAGATAAATTAACTGATTTTAAACAACTTTCCATTGTATTTCTATTATCAAATTTGCTTTATTCCTCTGGTATTCTTTGTTGAAGGAACAGCACTGCACTAGAGGAAGGTAGCTAAACATCTGGTGAACCAATGTCAATAGGCATATATGTCCAGCCACCAATCAGCAGCTAGCTCCCAGTAGCGCATTGTTTTTTAAGAGCCTACCTCACTATGGCCTAGATTTGGAGTTCGGCGGTAGCCGTCAAAACCAGCGTTAGAGGCTCCTAACGCTGGTTTTAGGCTACCGCCGGTATTTGGAGTCAGTGATTAAAGGGTCTAACGCTCACTTTTCAGCCGCGACTTTTCCATACCGCAGATCCCCCTACGCCATTTGCGTATCCTATCTTTTCAATGGGATCTTTCTAACGCCGGTATTTAGAGTCGTTTCTGAAGTGAGCGTTAGAGCTCTAACGACAAAATTCCAGCCGCCTGAAAATAGCAGGAGTTAAGAGCTTTCTGGGCTAACGCCGGTTCATAAAGCTCTTAACTACTGTACCCTAAAGTACACTAACACCCATAAACTACCTATGTACCCCTAAACCGAGCTCCCCCCACATCGCCGCCACTCGATGATCGGAACAGCCAATAGAATGCAAGCTCAATCTGATTGGCTGATTGGATCAGCCAATCAGATTGAACTTGATTCTGATTGGCTGATTCCATCAGCCAATCAGAAAATCCCTACCTTAATTCCGATTGGCTGATAGAATCCTATCAGCCAATCGGAATTCGAGGGACGCCATCTTGGATGACGTCCCTTAAAGGAACCATCATTCGTCGGGAGACAAAGGAAGAAGAGGATGGATCCGCGTCGCCTGCTTCAAGATGGACCCGCTCCGCACCGGATGGAAGAAGATTGAAGATGCCGCTTGGAGAAGATGTTTGCCGGTCCGGATGTCCTCTTCTTGCCGGATAGGAGGAAGACTTTGGAGCCTCTTCTGGACCTCTTCAGCACCGGATGATGGATCGCCAACCCCCGCTTGGGTTGGATGAAGATGTTGGAGCCAGGACGGATCGGTGAACCTGGTATGGTGAAGACAAGGTAGGAAGATCTTCAGGGGCTTAGTGTTAGGTTTATTTAAGGGGGGTTTGGGTTAGATTAGGGGTATGTGGGTGGTGGGTTGTAATGTTGGGGGGGGGTATTGTATGTTTTTTTTTACAGGCAAAAGAGCTGAAATCCTTGGGGCATGCCCCGCAAAGGGCCCTGTTCAGGGCTGGTAAGGTAAAAGAGCTTGTAACTTTTTTAATTTAGAATAGGGTAGGGAATTTTTTATTTTGGGGGGCTTTGTTATTTTATTAGGGGGCTTAGAGTAGGTGTAATTAGTTTAAAATTGTTGTAATATTTTTCTTATGTTTGTAAATATTTTATTATTTTTTGTAACTTAGTTCTTTTTTATTTTTTGTACTTTAGCTAGTTTATTTAATTGTATTTATTTGTAGCAATTGTATTTAATTAATTTATTGATAGTGTAGTGTTAGGTTAATTGTAGGTAATTGTAGGTAGTTTATTTAATTAATTTATTGATAGGGTAGTGTTAGGTTTAATTATATCTTAGGTTAGGATTTATTTTACAGGTAAATTTGTTATTATTTTAACTAGGTAACTATTAAATAGTTCTTAACTATTTAATAGCTATTGTACCTGGTTAAAATAATTACAAAGTTGCCTGTAAAATAAATATTAATCCTAAAATAGCTATAATATAATTATAATTTATATTGTAGCTATATTAGGATTTATTTTACAGGTAAGTATTTAGCTTTAAATAGGAATAAGTTATTTAATAAGAGTTAATTTATTTCGTTAGATTAAAATTATATTTAATTTAGGGGGGTGTTAGTGTTAGGGTTAGACTTAGCTTTAGGGGTTAATACATTTATTATAGTAGCGGTGAGGTCCGCTCGGCAGATTAGGGGTTAATAATTGAAGGTAGGTGTCGGCGATGTTAGGGAGGGCAGATTAGGGGTTAATACTATTTATGATAGGGTTAGTGAGGCGGATTAGGGGTTAATAACTTTATTATAGTAGCGCTCAGGTCCGCTCGGCAGATTAGGAGTTAATAAGTGTAGGCAGGTGTCGGCGACGTTGAGGGGGGCAGATTAGGGGTTAATAAATATAATATAGGGGTCGGCGATGTTAGGGCAGCAGATTAGGGGTACATAGGGATAACGTAGGTTGCGGCGGTTTACGGAGCGGCAGATTAGGGGTTAAAAAAAATATGCAGGTGTCAGCGATAGCGGGGGCGGCAGATTAGGGGTTAATAAGTGTAAGGTTAGGGGTGTTTAGACTCGGGGTACATGTTAGAGTGTTAGGTGCAGACGTAGGAAGTGTTTCCCCATAGTAAACAATGGGGCTGCGTTAGGAGCTGAACGCTGCTTTTTTGCAGGTGTTAGGTTTTTTTTCAGCTCAAACAGCCCCATTGTTTCCTATGGGAGAATCGTGCACGAGCACGTTTTTGAGGCCGGCCGCGTCCGTAAGCAACTCTGGTATCGAGAATTGCATTTGCGGTAAAAATGCTCTACGCTCCTTTTTTGGAGCCTAACGCAGCATTTGTTTAAACTCTCGATACCAGAGTTAAATTTATGGTGCGGCCACAAAAAAGCCCGCGGAGCGTTAACAGCCCTTTTACCGCCGAACTCCAAATCTAGGCCTATGCTTTTCAACTAAAGATACCATAGAATTGAAACAAATTAAATAACAGAATAAAATAGAAAGTTGCTCAAAAGCACATGCTCTATCTGAATCATGAAAGTTTAATTTTGACTTGAATGTCCCTTTAATAATATAAATGACAAAAATTCTAGAAATAATTTTTTTTATAAAAAAAAAAAAGGTAAGAGAGGCAAGGATCAATACTGATGAGGAGAGGGCGAGGTGCTAATTATACTTAAGTGTAAGAGACACTCCAGCATAATAGAGCTTAATAGCTCATTTCAATAACTTAGTTAAATGTAGACAATTGCAGGAAGTCACTGGATAATATCAACATAAATAAAAGTTGCATAAAATAAATCCATAGGTTTCAAGAGAAATTAGCTCTATAATTTCCAAACCTATACTCTTCATTTTACAAGACTCAATATAATCAGACATAATACCACAGGACTGTTGTAAAGCTGATGTGCTGCCACTGTTTCATAAGGGAAGGTGAAAGATTTTAACCATTAAATATGATATCAGTTGTAGGGAGGCTACTAGAGGGGATTATAAGGGATTACACTTATTAATGTATTCATAAAAACAATATTGTGAGTGACAATTTGTTAGAAAAAAGTAAGTAGAAACATCCATAAGGGTAAGTCAGTTGATACAGTGACAGATACTGTAAATAAACTTTTGGTTAAAAGGCAGGAACCAAATAGTTAAAGGGACATGAAACCCACATTTTTTCTTTCATGATTTAGAAAGAGAATGCAATTTTAAACATTTTTCTAATTTACTTCTATTATCTAATTTGTTTTATTCTCTTGATATTCTTTGCTGAAAAGCATATCTAGATATGCTCAGTAGCTGCTGATTGGTTGCTGCACATAGAAGCCTCATGTGATTGGCTCACCCATGTGCATTGCTTTTTCTTCTAATAAGGATATCTAAAAAATGAAGCAAAATAAATAATAGAAGTAAATTGTAATGTTGTTTAAATTTGTATGTTCTATCTGAATCATGAAAGAAAGATTTGGGGTTTAGTGGCCCTTTAAAGTAAATAGATCAAACTCAGATTACACAAATGTAATAAATGTAGTTTCTCAAGGATGGGTATTAACCCCAGGGGATCGATTTTTATGAAGCAGCAGATGCTGCTTGTGACTCACTCCGCTTCAGGTCAGCCTGAAGCAGATGTTAAGATGCAGCAGTCGTAAGACCTCTGCTTCTTAATTTATCGGCCACCTCTGAGGCGGCGAACAGCAATCAATCTGATCGGATACTATCGGGTTTATTGACACCCCCTGCTAGCAGCCAATTGGTCACAAACGTGCAGGGGGCGGCATTGCACAAGCATTTCACTAGAAATGCTTGTGCAATGATAAATGCCGATAGCGTATGCAACATTAGTAAATCGGAACCCAGGTCTTTTAAATTATTTTATAAATTACTTTGCGGAAGGATTGGTGAGCAACAGATTTGCTTTGGTAAATGGTAATAACATGTAAAATGATTAGGGCAGGATAAACATAAGGTAATGTGCAAAACTGGAAGGATGGGCTGGTAAATTAAAAATGAGATTTAACACTGAAACATGTAACAAGTAGAAAGATTTAGACAACTAACTAAAGAACTAGGGGGATATTTATCAAAGCCTCAACCGCAAATATGCGTAAATTCTGCAGCGTAATTGTTACAAGCTTGATCTGACCTAGTTATCAAAGCCTACAGACCGGAAAATGTTGAAATTTGTGACTTAACATACAATCCGCCGGTCTCAATCCGACGCAGATCGATGCTTACGTCATTACAGATGTTCCGAATACACATTCGGCTCTATCTGATACTTTTTCAAAGTTATCAAACTTTTAACAGGTACGCTCGTGGCTATTCTGGTCCAGCAATGTATACCTAATCTGTCACCCTGGAGGCCGCAGATGCCATAGAAAGCACCAAAAGCTTAGGTTCGATGCTGCCAGATATCCCATTGATTTATATGGTTAAAAACATGTAACATTTACACCTAACACCCTAACATAAATCCTGAGTCTAAACACCCCTAATCTGCCTCCCCCGACAAGGCCAACACAAATAAAATGTATTAACCCCTATCCCGCCGTTTTCCAACCCTGCCGCAATCTAAAAAAAGTTATTAACCACTATTCCGACGCTCCCCGACACTGCCTCCACTAAATAAACATATTAACCCCTAAACCTCTGGCCTCCCACATCACTACCACTAACTAAACCAATTAACCCCTAAACCATCAGCCCCCCACCACCAAAAAATAAATTAAGTTATTAACCCCTAACCCTACAACCCGCTAACTTTAAATTAAAATTACAACATCCCTATATTAAAATAAATTTAAACACCTGTAGAATTAAAATAAACTAATTTTAAACTATTAATTAACCTACCCTTACTATTATACTACAAGTAAATTAAACTACCAATTAAATTAACTAAATTACATATTAAAGAAACCTAAACCTACTAAAATTATTTAAATATACTATTAAACATTATTACAAATTACTAAATTACAGAAAAAAATACTAAGCTACAAAAAAAAAACACTAAATTACGAAAAATAAAAAACCACATTATCAAAAATAAAAAAGAATTACACCTAATCTAATAGCCCTATCAAAATAAAAAAAAGCTCCCCCAAAATAATAAAACCCTAGCCTACAATAAACTACAAATGGCCCTTAAAAGGGCCTTTTGTGGGGCATTTCCCCAAAGAAATCAGCTCTTTTACATGTAAAAAAAAAAAATACAAACACCCCCCAACAGTGAAACCCACCAGACAACCAACCAACCCCCCAAATAAAAAACCTATCTAAAATAACCTAAGCTCCCCATTGCCCTGAGAAGGGCATTTGTATGGGCATTGCCCTTAAAAGTTTACAATTAAATAGATTTGGGGGTGACAGAGTTAAGAAAAGTAACAGGTATGATTCATATTATATAATTGGTATATACCTAGTATATAAATTACAAAAGTTCTTGGAAACAATACCTGTTGTGGAATCTGGATTAGAGCAGCATACATAAAAGGGAATACAATAAAGTTTAAGAGCAAAACAGTTCCACAAATATTTTATAAATGTTAACTCTGCAGAGTCTGTAATTCTCAAAGTGTTAAAAAAGTTCCATATCAATCATACATTATTAGAATCAACTAGGAACATACACTCATACAGTAGCAAAGGCTTCAATATTAAAAACACTTAAACTCAGTGGAATGCAGAATAGCAATTGGATATAAGAAGTATTGCTAATAATGTCAAACAGTCCTCAGTCAGGTAATTATTATAATAAGCTAAGCCCTTACAATCCGAGGCCCTTACAATCCGAGGGCTGAATAAATTTTAATCCGTAATATGTTAAAGACTGGAGGCTGCAAATATGACTACTATAGATTCTTATTTACCATAATTTACCACAAGAGTAAGCAAATTACAAAGACGAACAAGAGAGACAGAGCTACTCCTGTCGGACCCCTGACGTGCGTTTCACGCAGTAAATTATGGTAAATAAGAACCTATAGTAGTCATATTTGCAGCCTCCAGTCTTTAACATATAACGGATTAAAATTAATTCAGCCCTCGGATTGTAAGGGCTTAGCTTATTATAATAATTACCGGACTGAGGACTGTTTGACATTATTAACAATACTTCTTATATCCAATTGCTATTCTGCATTCCACTGAGTTTAAGTGTTTAAGTGTTTTTAATATTGAAGCCTTTGCTACTGTATGCGTGTATGTTCCTAGTTGATTCTAATAAAAAGTATAATGTATGTGGTACTGGGAGGGGATTTTAATTTAATTTGGGATCCGCAGATAGACAAGAAGATTCCAAGCGGCAAGGTGCTAGATAACTACTCTCAGTCCACAGCCCCTAAATTCCAGAACCTTATTTACCAGTCCTCGCTGTATGATGTGTGGAGGGCATGCCATCCAGATTCTAGGGACTATACGTATTTCTCATCCCCCCATCGGTCATATTCGAGATTAGACTACTTTTTTGTAGACTCCTGGACCATGAATAAAGTCACAAATTCTAACATATGCAGCTGTCCATGGTCAGACCACAACGCTGTGATAATGTCAGTAAATATGGAGGGGTCTGCTTTGATCAGACCGTCGTGGAGGCTCCCCAAATTTTTATGGGAAGATGCATTCTTTGTCCGTGAACTGATGGAAAAGATAGAGGAATTCCTAGAGACAAATAGGCCTAATCAAACTTCACACCAAATTAGATGGGCGGCCTTAAAGGCCTACGTCAGAGGATTTTGTATTGCAAAAGCTGCAAACATAAAAAAGTGGGGTGCCCCACTGGGTAAACTAACCTGTGATTTAAGAATAAAAGAAAAACAAAATAAACTGGTTCCAACTGCTGGCCTGGCTGCAGATATCCTGAGTTTAAAGTCACAAATTAAAAATTTAGAATTGGAAAGAGTTAAACGGGCACTTTCCAGGTTTAAGATGGTTATGTACTCTAAGAGTAATAAAGCGGGCTCAATGTTAGCGAACAAACTAAAACAGAGGTCAGCTAACTCCAGGATACCATATATTAATCACGACGGACGGGAGATATATGCGCCTGATGATATAGGGAACGCCTTCGCAGACTTTTATAAGCGGCTTTACAACATTGAATCTTATGAGAAGCCCAAAATGGCAACATCCTCTGATATATCCTCCTTTTTGGAGAGGCTAAACTTACCTACACTCTCAGATGAGGACAAGGATAAACTTATAGAACCTTTTACTGAGATAGAAATTGGACTGGCAATTAAACAATAAAAAAATGACAAAGCTCCAGGCCCGGAGGCAAGGATTCATACTATTGTTGTAACTTCCGTCCTATCTCATTGATAAATGTTGATACAAAACTGTATTCTAAATTATTAGCGGATAGACTGGCATCTTTACTACCGTCTCTGATAGCGATTGACCAGGTGGGCTTTGTGAAAGGTCGTCAAGGCCCAGACAATACGAGGCATTTAATAACTATCTTTTCACAGACTAGGAACCCCCCTTCTGGCCCTATCATTAGATGCTGAAAAGGCATTTGACAGGGTCAGATTGGACTACATGTGGGAGGTCTTAGAGGCTTTTGGTTTTCCACCTAAAGCTATTGCTATGATTAGAATTCTATATTCAAATCCGAGCGCCAAGGTGAGGGGGATGGGCTTTTGCTCTCCGGCTTTCACCATCTCTAATGGCACCAGGCAAGGTTGTCCGCTGTCCCCCTTGCTTTTTGCCCTGGTCATGGAGCCACTTGCGGAGGCAATCCAAACTTTACCAGCTATTGAAGGTTTGCCAATGGGTTCTAGCCAAGAAAAAATTATGTTATACGCTGACAATGTTACCCTCCTCCTCACGAATCCTACTTCTTCGGTTCCATCGGTCTTCGCGGTATTAGAGCAGTTTAGCACATTAAGCTACTACAAAATAAACATGACAAAAACTGAAGCATATAGTATTAATCTTTCTCGTGAGCAGCTCTCAGACCTGCAAGGAAATCATGATTTCCAATGGTCCACGGCGTCTATCAAACACCTGGGTATCCATTTGAGTGCAGACTTAGATAAAATATTATCAAAAAATTTTGATGCCCTGATCACTGAACTAAAGTCATTAACAAACAGATGGGACTTCAGAGAGATCTCTTGGATAGGGCGCGTAGCCACTGTGAAAATGTTGTTACTTCCTAAGGTACTGTATTTGTTTCGATGTATACCTTTGAATATCCCACATGGTATCCTACAACAAGTCCACCAGATCTTCTCCAGATATGTCTGGATGCAGAAAGCTCCACGGATTAGTCACAAAATTCTGCAGAAAGAGTTCTCAAGAGGCGGAGTTTCTTTCCCTAACATATTTCTCTATTATGAGGCAACAAGATTGTCACAGATCACGGCCTGGGGCCCCGCTAATGAGAGACCGGGATGGTTTAGATTAGAGGAACTACACTTACCCGAAGGCCTAGATCTTCCTAGCATTTTGTGGGTTCCTAGTTATAAACAGCTAGTTGATATCGCTATTAACCCTATTGTTCAGCAAAATATATGACTATGGCACGCGCTTAGGCATCATACAGAGATCGCCCCACACCCCTCGTCAATCCACCAATTAAGGGGTCTATTGTGGGGACTCCGAAATATTCATGTTGAATTTTGGGTACAACACAATTTCACTATGGTAGAACAATTGTTTTCTAATAACAAGCTATTGACAGTTCCTCAGATCCTTGGCTCTCTCAATGGACCCCCATTGTGGTTCCATTTTGAATGTTATAGAATACTTAGTTTATTACATTCCTGGAAATTTGGAGCCCAAGGGCTAAGGCCCCACTCTAAGTGGGAAGAGAGATGGTTGAATGAGATGGGGACAAATAAACCTCTTACATTCCATTACAAAGCCATACTACAAGATCACTCGGTTGGCCTCCCGGGACAAATCAAAATGTGGTGTAGGGAATTGTCCTTAAAAATATCAGATGCAGAACTGAGCAATGCAATCAATTTGACAAAAAAAAAAACGATTCACTGCATAACAATTTTTGAAAGCTACATGAACTCTTGTTACGGTGGTATAGATTGCTCACCAGATTGTCCAAAATGTTTGCTGGCACCTCGTCACGGTTCTGGAGGTTGTGTGGGGGTGAGGGCTCTGACTCACATGTGTGGTGGTTCTGCCCAAAAATTCAAGATCTTTGGAAAGATGTTGAAACACTTCTGCATTCTATGAACGTAAGCATACAACTAGTGATATATATAATGGCTGCCACAAAGCTCTGTATTGCCAGGGCATGGAAACAAATTGATCCACACTATAACAGATGTCTGTGAGGTAGTACAGTACCTGGCTAACATGTAAAAGTTTGCATATAATGCCTTGGAACGGATGGAGGACTACTGGGTGATATGGGAGGATTGGATTCAAATTCAGTAACACCAGACGCGTTCTAGTAATGCTACTCATTAGTTTAGACAAATGGGACCAGAGGCAATATATGTAACATAACTTTATTATAGTCTATCCCCCTTTCCCCCTCTGGAGGGGGAGGTTTTTTTTTTCTTTTTGTTCTTTTTCCCCTATAGTCTGACTCCTTTCACTCCTTTCACTCTTTCTGTCTCATTTCTCCTTTTCCACCCTTTCTTCCTCCCCTAGTCCTCCCCATTCCCTCCCATGAGATGACTCCTTCACCCTCTTCCCTATCTTCCCTTTTCCTCATAATGCCCTTGACCAGTCGGGATGAGCTAGTTTCCAGAGACCATTTTGAAGTTTTGGATATATGGGTATATTTTTCATTTCAAGTTTTTCATTTCAAGTCCTAGATTTATTTGTTTCATTATTTGAGATTCCTATTGAACCTAATGATGCTTTCTAGCTAGTGTCCACACATGTGTATGGTGTTTAATATATATGTGGGTATTTCTTAGTTTGTGATATGTTTGGATGTAATATGTCAGATCTCTGTAATCACCTTTTGGTTTATATGAAAGACTTTATAACTGTATGCTATTTTGGATCTCAATAAAGATTTTTTGAAAAAAAAAAAAAGGTATAATGTATGATTGATATGGAACTTTTTAACACTTTGAGAATTACAGACTCTGCAGAGTTAACATTTATAAAATATTTGTGGAACTGTTTTGCTCTTAAACTTTATTTTATTCCCTTTTACGATTAGTTTAACTAGTTGTTGTCCATTTAGCTCTTTTACGTGCCCAGACCCTAATCTAAAAATAAAACTCACCCAAAAAACCCTTAAATAAACCTAACACTAACCCCCGATGATCCACTTACAGTTATTGAAGTCCCGTCTGAAGGATCCATCCAGCCGGCAAGAAGTCTTCATCCAGACAGCCTCTTCGATCTTCATCCAGCCGGAAAAGTCCTCATCCAGGCGGCAAGAAGTCTTCATGCAGATGGCATCTTCTATCTTCATCCATCCAGCGTGGAGCGGGTCCATCCTGAAAACATCCGGCGCGGAGCATCCTCTTCATATGGTCGCTACCGTAAACTGGAACTTCAATGCAAAGGAAGCCATCCAAGATGGCGTCCCTTGCATTCCTATTGGCTAAAAGATTTCAATCAGCCAATAGGATTTGAGCAGCTCTCATCCTATTGGCTGTTCCAATCAGCCAATAGGATTGAGATCTCATCCTATTGGCTGATTGGAACAACCAATAGAATCAGAGCTGCTCAAATCCTATTGGCTGATTGGAACCGCCAATAGGATTTTAGCAGCTCTAATCCTATTGGCTGATTGAAATCTTAGGCGAGGTCAGACGAGCGTATTCATGCCGGCAAATGCAACACAGTTGGCGGCTTGGTAGATATCCCCCCTAGTGTTCAATGCCAATCATCAGCTTCTAAGGCAAGCTATTACCACACATAATAAGAGAAATGGATGCAAGTGAAGAAAGCATAATTCTTCCACCTGTGTAAATCCCTGTTAAGTCCTTATCTTAGGTATTGTACCATTTTGAGAACCAATTCATTAAAAGGACATTGCAGAACCAGAAAGGGTAGAAAGGGCTATAAATGAAAAATGATAATAGAAAATTTAAGCTATGAGGAAAGGTTAGTCAAACTGATTACATAATTATATTCATAGTTCATATATAGAGTTGACACAAGCACTGTTTATTCCAAGTAATATATCAGTGACAAGACTTTAAGGCTAGAGGAAGAGAGAATGCTTCTTTAGCAACAAATAGATTTTCATTCAATGAGTAAACTGTGCAGCTCTGCCTGAGGAGGAATTGAATCCTAATACAACAGGTATCTTTAAAAATGGTTAAGATATTTTTTTGGATACAAACTGAATTAACATAAAAATTGTTTATGTTAAACAAGTAAACATTTTAAATGTAATACTCACAGTTTTTTCCCATTAAATACTTTTTATTGCTTTTTCTGAAAGTAACAGTAATAGGGAAACCATAAAAGGTATCAATTTGATGTGGTAATGTATACATTTGGAGCATTAATGTTAACATTGACTAATGTTTCAGATTTAATACATAATCACGTCATTGCACATACAACATTTTTGAATGAAAATGTCCAGTGGTCTCCTAAATGAATGGTTCATGTAAACAAATTGCTCTATTCCAGTTCCATCTATAGTATGTGCCTTAAGAAAGCTAAGGCTAAGAGGAATAAAGAAAATAAAGAAAGAAAAAAAGTGGGGGAGGAAAAGAGTAAAAGTGGAGGGAGGGGGAGGAGAGGGGATGGGTAAGGGGAAGATGTTAATTGTGGTGTGATCTCCAGTATATATAGTTCTTCATGGGTTTTAACGACTCGAGTCAAGAGCGATGTGAAGTGGAAGGAGCAGACCAATGACCTCATGATATTTGTTAGTCTTGGGATCTTTGTTCCCATATAAAGATTACGTCTAGTATGAAGTCTTGTCTCCAGATAAATGTGTAGTGTATTTTCTCAAGCTCTAACAGATGATCAACTTCTTTTATCCATGCCGCGTGTGTAGGAGTTTGTGTAGTTTTCCATAATCTTGGAATTAGGCGCTTGGCACAATTTAGCATGTATTGGAAGAGTTTTTGCTGAAGTAGGCAAGGTATTTTTGGTAGGGCGTTAATATGGACCATTGTAGGGATAAGGTCTATGTCTATGTCTAGGATATCATTGATGCTCTTGGCCACCTCACTCCAGTATTGATGGAGAAGCAGACAAGCCACCAAATGTGTGTGAGGTTGCCCACCCCTCCACATTTTCTCCAACAAAGTGGGGATGCTTGTGGGAAAATGCTATGCAGTCTAATTAGGTGTTAGGTACCAGCATGATAGTAGCTTGTAATTAATCTCTATGATAGTTTGGGAGAGCAAAGATGTTTTAATTGTTTTAAATACTTCCCCCCACACATACATACAATATATATATATATATATATATATATATATATATATATATATATATATATATAATAAGACAAAGATTTGATAACAGGAGTTAATTGAAAAGTGTTTTTTTGTTTTTTTTTTTATTGCCCATTCTCCTGTTGATAAATCTCCACCAGTCATCAACATAAACCAGGATTATTCAAATATTCTGGTAAGTCGTGCCCACTGTGTAATGACATGTTATGAGCTCCCTATTTCTCTAGTCTCAGACTCTGCATCATCTGAGTGTTGAAAAATTAAGCACACGTAACGGTAATGGGTGCAATATCTGAACTGATGCTCATTATTGAGCTCTCCTGGCCTCCCCCTCTGTGACTGCCCTGCCAGGAAAACAATATTGTGCCCAGCTGCCCCTGGCTCACCTGCTTGCCGCTCTCCGCTTGCTCAGCAGGTAAAGGAGGACTGGACAAGCGCCGCCCCGGCCGCCGACGAATTGCGAAGGTATTTGCTCTTGCTGTACACCGGTGTTGTGCCGTGAATGGATTCCGGCAGTAACAGAGTCAGACACACAGTGAATTTGAGCTCCTCTCAGCTCAACGACTATCTCCGCAATGAGATTTTGCGCCGTTGAGCTGGGAGGAGCTTCTCAAGCATCATCACGTGACTGTGAGTGATGACGCTCTCAGCTCTTCTGTGTCACTGGCTGCTGCCTGGCTCGCACGTAACACCTCCCACCCCTCGCACAGGCTGAAGTGTTCGATCAGCAGACTATGGGGATGAGGAGGCTGGGAGCTGCGCAGCAGCCAAATTTAGCATGCGCACAGACACAGTGCCATAGCTTAGCTATCGCACGTGCGGTTAGAGGTTATTATTAGTAGTACTTAGTGTCTTAGTACAGTACAGGCAGAGTGTAATAATAAAATGACAATAATTTCTTTTAAACATTATTGAAAAAAATGTTTGTTGTATTGTTTTCTGGGGGTCAAAAAAATATATAATTTTTTCAATAGGGGGCTATTGAAAAATTATATTTTTTTCTGTTTTTTTTTTCTTTCTTCTGGGCTGCTGGGGGGGGGCACGTGCGAGTGTGTGCAAATGGAGGAGCCTCCACTGCCGTCACTGAGGATCATATGTACTGGGATGTTCAATGGTTTGTTATTAATTGTAGGCATTTGCGAAAACCGAAGTTTGCCAAGCAGAGTTGACATAAGCAAGATGGGGCTTGATATGTTTGGGTCTGTATTCAGTAACTTACAGACTATCTACATAGTAATTAGGGTGTTAATTTTTAGATCTATACTTTGGTGAGGTCCAGCACAATTTACTAAGATTTTTTCCCCATTATCTGAGATTCTAATTGGGTCCAGGGTTTTGTGGATGAAGAGTGGTTCCATGTCACTATTCAAACTAAGTGGGAGGCCCTGTAGTAGTCAAATAAATTAGGAGCTCCCAAACCTCCTCTATCTTTAGCTAGGTATATAGTTTTTTGGGGGATTCTCGCCTTACGTTGGGACCAGATGAAAGATTCTATCATTCTTTGCTGCATGTGGATGTAAGATAGTGGTAACTCTAATGGTAATGTTGGAAACAAAGGTATTTAGGTAGTATAGTCATCTTGACCGCATGGACTCTGCCCATCCAAGAGAGATGTCCTTTTTTGTGCAAAGTGTTTAGTAGTTTCTGCGTTTCTTGTTGTAGGGGTATATATTTAAGATCAAATAAATCTGGTATGCATGTTGCTATATGTATTCCGAGATATTGTATTTTGAGTTTGATGAGAAAATCAGTGTGGTTTGCAAGCAATTGTATGTCTTGCTCCTGGAGATGTACCGGTAAAAGTATCGACTTATCCATATTAATGTAGAAATTAGTAATTGTTTTAAACGTCTCAATTTCTCTGAGGAGGGTTGTTATGGTCTGTGTTGGGGACGTTAGTGTTAATACGATGTTGTCTACCTATAGGAGGCATTTTTGGTTGATACTACCCATGGTTATACCGTGTATTTCAGGGTTTTATCTAATATGTTTCGCAAAAGTTTCGACCATTAGAGCAAATAGAAGAGGTGACAATGGGCAACCTTGCTGTTTCCATTTTTAATGTGAAATGCTTGGCAGAGTATACCGTTTGCTCTTACTTTGGTTGATGGATCAGCGTATAGTGCTTGGATGCGCGTTAGGAAAGTGTCAGGGATGCCACATTTTTACAGGGTGGACCACATAAATTCCCAGTCCACCCTGTCAAAAGCTTTCTCTGCACCTGTGGAAAGTATGGCCAGAGATGTGTGGTTTTTGTCAGCTAAGAATATGGTTTGTAATAATCTAAGTGTATTATCTGTGGCTTCTCTGATGGGTATGAAGCCTACTTGGTTGGCATGGACCAGGTCTGGTAATATTTTATTCAAACATTGTGCAAGTATCTTTGCATATAATTTGATATCTATGTTCAGCAGAGATATGGGGCGATAATTCGTTACTCGTTCTTGGGGTTTCCCTGTTTTCAGGATGACTGATATTTTGGCCTGTAAGAGGGATGGTGGCAATTTGGATGTTTTGTCTATCGATTGATACAATTTTAACAATTGCGGGCTCAGGAGTTGTTGGAATATGTGATAGAATATTGGTGTAAATCCATCAGGGCCAGGTGCTTTTACGAAGGGAGTAGCTTAATGGCTGCATGTACTTTTAGGAGTGTTATTGGTGCTTCTAGTTCTGCGCTTTGTTCTGGCGTGAGATTGGGGAGTTGAACCTTGGAAAGGTATGAATTTACGAGTGATCTTTTGTTGGAGGTGTTAGTTGTTTTAGGTTATATAGTGAGGTTTAGTATTCAGCAAATTGGGAAGCTATCTCGACGGTGTTCGAGTGTGTTTTATTATTTACATCTGTGATCTGTCGAATTAATGATTTTTAATGTTGTTTTTTCAGGGATCTAGCCATCAATCGACCTGCCTTATTGTTCTCAGCAAAGTATTTTGCTCTCAGTGTTATGGCAACATGTCTTGAAAAAGGCCCCATCTAAGGGCCGAAACGCGTAGACTATTGGAGAGATTTGTGAGGCTCATATACCATCAGGACCTAGGCAGTTTGGGTAAGTCTATTACCAATAGACTCTATATCATAAGCCTATTGTTTAGTGTATTTTTATTTGTTTCACAGGTTCTGGATACCATCTGGATCAAGAATCTGGGATTTTATTATCTACTTTCGATTGTTGGTTTACATCGGATTCATTTACAAAATTGGAACTTTTGGACACTTAACATCATTTGTTATATATTGGGACTCATTTTAGGTTGATTATTGTTATTATTGTAATACCATACCTGTTTCTTTATATGTATAGGAGTTAAATCCTATAGTTACAGAGAAGGATGACTAGGTAACTTAGCCAAGATAACTAAGCTAGTTCCTTGGTTTGTATAGAGTTCAAATTTAACATCCACCTGTTTTAAAAATTGCACCAAACTCATTTACATTTTTTCTGATCATACCGGTATTTGATCTCATTTTTATTTTTTATTCTTCTCGCACATAGCACTATTGTTTTTTATTTTTTCATAGTTTACCTCCACACAGAGTATCATTTATAATTTGACTGTGAATTTTGAACTTATTGTTTTTTTACTTTTTTCACATACCACTATTGTATCACAATTTTTCACAGTTCATTTCCACACAGAGCATTGTTTATAATTTGATTGTGAATTGTTTCCACAATTTGTTATCACAGTTTATTTTGATAAGCTTGTGTGTTGATCATTATTGTTTTGAGTAAGGTAATTACTTGCACTCTAACACGTTGCAGTTGCTATATATATATATATATGTCTGAGATTACACTGATCTTTTGTAATTCTATATTCGTCTCAGTCCGCGATTAATTGGATAAACCTATTGATATCCATTAATCAATTGGTCATTATTTGCAGTTCTTGGCTGACCCTCATTAGTAATAGGTCTGTGTTATATATAGATTCTTAGAGATCTGAGAACCATTTGATTTCAAACCATTGGTTTAGATAACCAAATGTTTTAAGATTTATTTGTTCAGGGTTTATATGTGTTTTTAAATGTATGAATTAAACTTTTAACCCACTCTATTATGTCAGATGAGTGTTAATTAATCAGTTACTAATTAGATACACCCAAAGAGATTTTTGGGCATAGTTGGAGAAGAAACCTGGTGTTTACCTTATCCTTCTTTAGGCGCTCCTATACATAATCTTATACATTGCCACTCATATAGGACCTTATTAGGGGGTCTGTTTATAGTGTAGCAGGTAAACGATTCAAGGCGCTAGTTGCTCATTCCTAATTTATTGAGTTCCTCTCTCGCTTCTGATAATTCTGCGGTAAGTGATTGTGAATGTGGGTGTCGTTTATGGGCTTCCATAAACTACACAAAGAGAAGTCTTAGTGTAAGTGAACTATAGTGTTCTAATTTAAGTTTACATTGGTTCTCAGTTGTTCGTAGGTGTATTCTGACCAAACTGCATGTGTTATCCGATAGCTGACTTATAAAGATAAGGTAGCTTGGTTGCATAGTATATAATCTAAGCGTGTGTAAGTGTGTCGTTGGTTTTAAAAACAGGTATAGTCTTTGGTTTCTGGATGAGAGGTTCTCCAGGTATCGAACAGGGGCATAGTTCGCAAAGCTGACCAGTTCGCTTTAATTTGGCTGCGGCTCATGTAGGAGTGACCTGTCGAAGTGTCGAGTTGTGGGCTTATGGGAAAGTTAAAATCACCCCTTGTATAATTTGGCCTTTAGCTACATCAAGTAGATTATGAACGGCTGTACGGAAGAAAGAGGATGTTGGTCGGTAAGTTGCATAAAGGCTCAAGATTGTGATCGGTCTCCCGTAGTAAAGTCCTATGATTATCAAATATCTACCCTCAGTGTCTGAGTATTTGTGCAATAGTTTGAAATGAGATACTTTACGAAATAGTATTCTTACACCGTTTTTTTTTTATTTGGGCCAAGCAAAGGTAATGTTGGTCATAGTATAGTTTAGAGATAGTAGGTACTTTGGTCTTGACAAAGCATGTTTCTTGTATGAGTACTATGTTTAATTTACATTTATGGAAGTCATGTAGGGCTATGGAATGTTTCTCTAGAGACAAAAAGCCTTTAACATTTTGTGTAGCTATATTAAATTGGCTATTGGGAGGCATATTTGTTGAAGAGAGTTTTATTTGTAATGACTCTGTGTTTTCTGCTTTCTAGAAGTTATATTCTGGAGATTTGGATGGTTATTGTTTGAGTCGAGTGAAGGGAGGTGGGGTTTTGGGAAGGTAAGGTTGCAGAAGGGGAATGTAACAAAGATCCTCACAACTCGGGAAAGGTTCCCAGATGTTAGGCGTAACCTGTAATAAAGAGTGTAAACACAAACAAACAGGACCCGAGAACAGCGCGGGTCAGTAACAAATTCAACTGTATGAACAAATAAAAATAATTTCTGAATAGTATAGTGGTAACAAACAAGTTATTTAACTAAGCTTCTCTAGATATAATAAGCATTTGAAATCTAGATAACCTTGAACCTGGCCTATGCCAGGTGATATCATACATATGGTATAACTAGCAGATGTAGGTAACAGGGATAAAAACCTGTAAAAAGAAAACCCTGCAAAAAAAAACTGTAGAAAAAAAAACAAGAGAACAAGGAAAAAACATACAATTAATCTTTAAAGCTTTGAAACTGACGTTATATACATATTATGGACTCACGGTTAAGTAGTGTGTCACTCTCTCTAACATAAGGCAAAGTAGTCTAGGAAAGTTATAGATTGGCTTCACAATTTGGAAATGTTCAAGTAACTTCTGTTTTAGTAAGTAGAAATTTAATTTTGGACCTAGAGGCTGCAGCTTCTGCCCAGGTCTGTCTTTGAGGCTTGGGAGATGCTTGGATTGCTTTGATATTGGCTGATCCTTGTTTTCTGGAGTTTGTGGTGGGGGTATGTTCAATTGCTTGCAGAAAGAGTCTGTGTCCACAGGATCTTGACAGATATGGCACTTGCATTTCTTATTTATTAACAGGGACACCGGAAACCCCATCTGTAAGGAATTTGCATGGAACATAGGTGCATGGTAAGGTTTGCAAACTCTTTTCTTTTCTGCAGGGTTTTGGCTGACAGGTCCTGGTAGATTTGTATGCGAGACCCCATGTGGGAGAAATTTGGCTGCGCTCTTAAGAAGTTGTAGATTTTTTCTCTATCTCTTTATGCCTGGAAGAGTAATATAATGTCTTGTGGTGGCTGGTTGCACCCTGGTTTGGGGTCCAAGGATCAGTGCGCTCTTTCTAGCGGGATTTCTTCAATCATCACTGAATTAGTAATTGCCAGCAATTGAAATAAACTTTGTAAATATTCTGGTAATGTCTCACCATTCACAGTCTCTGGTGTCCCTCTGATTTGCAGATTGTTTCTGCGTGTTCTATTTTCGATGTCGTCGAGTTTATTCTAAAGTTCTGTGAGTTGAGCTTGTTGGTTGGTGATAGTTTGTGACATTTCATCCATACCTTTAACAAGTTCTTCCCTGTCATCTTCTAACGCCTCAACTCTTGGCTAATCAGGGCCTCTATTGTTTTTAAGGTAACAGGTCCATCTTCTGGTGAATTAGAGTTTGTTGGCGAGTTGGGGTTTGAAGGGTGAGTGGGTGCGTCTGTTAATGTTTCTTCATTATCTTCATCTGTTAGTACGGATGCCGTTTTTTGTTTATTTAGGTTCTTGAAGTAGTTATTTACCGAACCTGTCACAGGTGTCACTGGCTTTGTGTTCTTGTGAGCTTTGCTAGTTCTGCGGTGCAACATGTATAAAAGCTGAGGCGTAGTGTTAGTGATATTGAGGTAGCTTAGTATTTGTTTTTTTGTTTTTTTGTTTTTTAAACATTTTTATTGAAGGTAAAGAAGTTTACAGGCATAAATTGCATGGTACAAAAATCAATACAAATATTTATGGCATATCTGGAAGTATATAATGTACCAAGAGCAAAAGGTAAATGGAAATAAAATAACCTTCCCCTTCATTTTCTCCCCTCCTCATGTCTTGTTAGATCACTCTTGGATCTTGAGTTCGCAAATAGTATTATTCAGGGGTTTAACAAAAACAATAGCATATAATATACAGAAAAATAGCATCTCTAAAATTAACAATGCTGAATAGGTTTTATGTTATAAAAGTATGAGATGCAAAGGTCCCAACCGTGCACACACTTGAAAAGAATAAACATTAACACAAGAACAAATAAGTATGAACCATGGAACATAAAGATAAAGCAAGTTAACCCTTAATGGGAAATTAGACTTAAGCAGCTTAATATGAGAACATTAATACAGTGGTTCAATATAGCTAGGATAAAACAACTTTACTTTTATAACCTCTCCAGAAGGATAGTGTACAACAATTTAAGGCTAGGAAAACAGCTTAGGTAGAGGAGTTCCATCCATAATGTGTTCATTATGTTATTTATTGGATGTGTGATGCAACTAACTATGTTTTTGGGGATTTACAGGGGTTTATTAGGGGAAGAGAAAAAATAAATAATTATTTTATCGTTCTTAAGGAGGTGTGCCCGTCATGCATATGGAGATACCGTTACCTCACGTTTAGAGACCCTTATTGTATCTTTATGATATAGGATGTCTCCCTCAGGGGCCCCCCACTCAGCCCCGCAGAAAACATGCGAGTATATTTAAGGGTGCTATATAAATTGTAATATCTACCAAGCAAGAATAAAAAGAAATCAAATCTACAAAGCGCTAAACATGAAGTGACGGTGTGATGAGATGAAATACTTTTAGCCCCCTCCTCGGTTCTGGCCGCAAACCGCAGGAGTAAGGCCGTTTTAGTAATATGACACTATAGGAACCTCTGCGTCAGGCCAGAAGTATAATCAGTAGAGTGAACTCATATTTTACCCCTAAGATTATTACATCATGAAATACATAATAAAAACGAGCATCCTATAACTCAAGGTAATACATGACCAAACAACCCAACTTATCTTAATGTCTCTCCCCCGATGGTTAGTAAGCCAAGTGTGTAAAGGGAAAGCTTACACTATACATCTGAATCCAGGCAGAACCTATAAAAGTGTGAACACTGTCTCTATGGCCCAGCTATGGCACCCACCGCCATGAAAATGGTGCCTAAATAGTGATGAGGAAATTCCTGGGCCCCTCTCCATTTTCAGATTTGCGGATCGAAGCTTGTCAGCAGTGTCCAAACGGGAAAAATGCTCAGGTATGTGTGGTTTGTAAAAGCCATATGAGCCGAGGTTCTTTTCATTGTTTGGAGCAGCACGGGAGTCCCCCCCGAGCTCCCGCCCTGGTGCTAAATTGATTGTGATGCCTTCTGGCCACGGCAAGTCCTGTGCTTTATCGATTGTGGACAGTTCTACCTCAGTGACGCTGGGGCATTGATTGGGTTCAGACAGCTTCCCGACCTGTGCATTAACAGCCTTCACACGGCGAGAGCCGTCTTCCTTCTTGACTCCCACCGTGCTGTCAGAGGATTGCGAGACAGATGTCGGAAGCGAGCAAGAGGACTCCACTGCGAAGTTGGTGCCCCCTGGTAAGACCGGCATTGTGTCTACTTTGTTGGTTAATGAAGATAGGGGGAGCTCTTGCCGTTCTTCATAAATGTGTATAAGAAAATCCCATGGGGCTCTGGCCATCCAGTTCTGAAAGCAGCGCTCCAGCTTTTCCATGCAGCTATCACATCTGGTGAGCAGGCTAATTTTCTGTTCGGCATCCATTTTGCAGGGTAACTATGAAGAGGTATTTAAATAGTGTCTTTTTTTTGTTCCAACTCTGAGCAGTTGATCTGGTTCGGCAAAAGTGTATAGGTTTCAGGCTGAAGTAGTGAGTACACAATTAGGACCAGTACCCTCGATTACTCGAGGGGGTGGTGCCACCTATAATGAGCCGCCGCTCTAGGCCCCTAAGTCCGATGTCTGGCCCAAACTTCATGAAAACATCGCAAATGTCTCTAAATTTCAGGTACAATTAGTTAATCTGCCCTCATAAGCAGTTAGGTATAGATTTGTAGGATCTCTCCTGTTGTCGGTGGATTTCAAGAAATCAGTGAGAGCTCAGAGAAAATGCGACCACATGAGATCGCGGTTCGGACACGCCCCCAGCTTAGTATTTGTTTTTATATGAATTGAGCCTATTCTTTAAAGGGTTATAAAGATAAGCTGGAGGTGCTGAACGTGGAGCTCAATCCCTTATTCCTATATAGTTCAGTAGGAATCTGGCACCATGGCATATAGCGTATACTTATATTTATAGTTGAGAGGCTGGGCTATATCAATATGTGTAGAGTCCTGTTATGGCCTATTGGTATTTAAGCTGTTAGTATTGATATAGCATGGTATTGCTGAGTGCAGGCCGGCTGATCCATAAGGTCTCATTTAGTAGGTTTCATGTGAGCCATGTGCATCAGATGTGAGGCATATGTAATTTTTAGGCCTGTCTTTAGTGTATATGCTGGTTCTTTAGTATGTATTACGCCAAATTTTCTCTGTGTGCACTCACTGTTGAGAGGCTGTGTTAATGTAGGCCTTACCAGTCCGCGTGGTCTATAGTCCTGTATCGCAGTTATGACTGGACCAAGGATCTGCTGTTGCCACTCTCTGCTGACTCGTTTGGTGGTGGTGGGATGATCCGCTTATCTAGTCAGCTCTTTGGCTTTGCATGAGGGCTGAGTCAGGATGTGGCCTTGTCGGTCTGGCAGGTGCTCCGGTGCATTGTAGATGATTTGGTGCTAGCCTTGCTTGTTGAGGAGTGAGGACCAGAGAGGTGACTGGCGTGTGCTGCGGGTCATAGGCAACATAGGTTAGTCTGTTGTCTGTTCGGATTGAGCTGTTTTCAGTGCTTAATCGCGGGTCCCGCTGTGACTGTTGGTGGAGCTATACACAAGAGCGGCCATCACAGACTCTGCCCCCCTCAGTTCAGGGTTTTTATTGATTATAAACACTAGGATTAAACAGGATCTGTGAAAATTTAATTCACCTGACTTTTTTCAACCTTTCAATCTCAACGGAAAAAAACTTGCTACCCCAGATTTTTTAAAAGTTTGTCACAATCAGCAAAACTGCAGCTTGTTAAAGTCAAGAAACACGCATTGGCTTCTCGTTTCATAAAGAACATGATAAAGAGGTACACACTTTCAAGTGGCAGGCTATAGAAAGAGTACTACCCCGTAAGAGAGGGGAGACAGAATTAAAATTTTATACAGTAGAGAAGCGTATTGGATATTTTCTTTACAGACTCGTATCCCAAAGGGCTTCAATTCCACTTTTGACCTGATAAATCATTAGGAATAGACCAGAATTGCATACACACACACACACACATATATATATATATATATATATATATATATATATATAGTTGTAAATTTTTCCTCCAGCATTATACTATATATTTTTTTCTATCTAGAGGGATAGTGATGAAACCCTCTGTCGAAGTCATGTGAAATTAAAGATAGTCATAGTAGCTAATGTAAGGTGACAAACACCTAGATTACGAGTTTTGCATTAGGAGGGGTGCATTGCTAACAAGCAGTTTAAGCTCACCGCTCACTTACATACAGCGCTGGTATTACGGGTTTTTAGAAACCTTGCGTTAACCGCAAAAAAGTGAGCAAAAAAGTGAAAAATTTTGCTCCACATCTCACCTCAATACCAGCGCTGCTTACATTAGCGGTGAGCTGGTAAAACATGCTCGTGTACGATTTCACGATAGGAATCAATAGGGGAGAGTCGGAAGAAAAAAACCTAACACCTGCAAAAAAGCAGCATAAAGCTCCTAACGCAGCCCCATTGATTCCTATGGGGAAATACTTTTTATGTCTACACCTAACACCCTAACATGAACCCCGAGTCTAAACACCCCTAATATTACACTTATTAACCCCTAATATGCCGCCCCTGACATCGCCGACACCTGCATTATATTATTAACCCCTAATCTGCCGCTCCGGACACCGCCGCCACCTACATTATACTTATGAACCCCTAATCTGCCACCCCCAACATCGCCTACACCTACATTTTATTTATTAACCCCTAATCTGCTGGCCACAACGTCGCCACCAGTATAATAAAGTTATTAACCCCTAAACCTAAGTCTAACCCTAACCCCCTAACTTAAATATAATTACAATAAATCTAAATAAAGATACTACAATTACATAAATAATTCCAATTTAAAACTAAATACTTACCTATAAAATAAACCCTAAGATAGCTACAATATAACTAAATAGTTACATTGTAGCTAGCTTAGGGTTAATTTTTATTTTACAGGCAAATTTGTATTTATTTTAACTAGGTAGAATAGTTATTAAATAGTTATTAACTATTTAATAACTACCTAGTTAAAATAAAGACAAATTTACCTGTAAAATAAAACCTAACCTAATTTACACTAACAGCTAACACTACACTATAATTAAATAAATTAACTAAATTAAATACAATTAATTACAATTAAATAAAATTATCTAAAGTACGGAAAAAAAACACTAAATTACAGAAAATAATAAAATAATTACAAGATTTTTAAACTAATTACACCTACTGTAATCCCCCTAACAAAATAAAAAAGCCTCCCAAAATAAAAAAAGCTCTACCCTACACTAAATTACAAATAGCCCTTAAAAGGGCCTTTTGCGGGGCATTGCCCCAAAGTAATCAGCTCTTTTACCTGTAAAAAAAAAGTACAAATCCCCCCCCAACATTAAAACCCACCACCCACACAACCAACCCTACTCTAAAACCCACGCAATCCCCCCTTAAAAAAACCTAACACTAACCCCTTGAAGATCACCCTACCGACGTCTTCACCCAACCGGGCAGAAGTGGTCCTCCAGACGGGCAGAAGTCTTCATCCAAGCCGGGCAGAAGAGGTCCTCCAGACGGGCAGAAGTCTTCATCCAGATGGCATCTTCTATCTTCATCCATCCGGCGCGGAGCGGGTCCATATTCAAGACATCCGACTCGGAGCATCCTCTTCATCCGGAGTCTTCTTACTAAATGACAGTACCTTTAAGTGACATCATCCAAGATTTAAGTGACGTCATCCAAGGTAGAAAAAATCCTATTGGCTGATGCAATCAGCCAATAGGATTGAGCTGGCATTCTATTGGCTGTTCCAATCAGCCAATAGAATGCAAGCTCAATCCTATTGGCTGATTGCATCAGCCAATAGGATTTTTTCTACCTTAATTCCGATTGGCTGATAGAAATCAGCCAATCGGAATTGAAGGGACGCCATCTTGGATGACGTCACTTAAAGGTACCGTCATTTAGTAAGAAGACTCCGGATGAAGAGGATGCTCTGCGTCGGATGTCTTGAAGATGGACCCGGTCTGCGCCGGATGGATGAAGATGGAAGATGCCGTCTGGATGAAGACTTCTGCCCGTCTGGAGGACCTCTTCTGCCCGGCTTGGATGAAGACTTCTGCCCGTCTGGAGGACCACTTCTGCCCGGTTGGGTGAAGACGTCTCACGGTAGGGTGATCTTCAAAGGGTTAGTGTTAGGTTTTTTTAAGGGGGGATTGGGTGGGTTTTAGAGTAGGGTTGGTTGTGTGGGTGGTGGGTTTTAATGTTGGGGGGGATTTGTACTTTTTTTTTACAGGTAAAAGAGCTGATTACTTTGGGGCAATGCCCCGCAAAAGGCCCTTTTAAGGGTTATTTGTAATTTAGTGTAGGGTAGGGCTTTTTTATTTTGGGGGGCTTTTTATTTTGTTAGGGGGATTAGATTAGGTGTAATTAGTTTAAAAATCTTGTAATTATTTTATTATTTTCTGTAATTTAGTGGGGGGGGGGGGTTCGTACTTTAGATAATTTTATTTAATTGTAATTAATTGTACAATTGTATAAATGTATTAATTGCATTTAATTGTATTTAATTTAGTTAATTTATTTAATTATAGTGTAGTGTTAGGTGTTAGTGTAACTTAGGTTAGGTTTTATTTTACAGGTAAATTTGTCTTTATTTTAACTAGGTAGTTATTAAATAGTTAATAACTATTTAATAACTATTGTACCTAGTTAAAATAAATACAATGTTGCCTGTAAAATAAAAATAAACCCTAAGATAGCTACAATGTAACTATTAGTTATATTGTAGCTATCTTAGGGTTTATTTTATAGGTAAGTATTTAGTTTTAAATAGGAATTATTTAGGTAATTGTAGTAATTTTATTTAGATTTATTGTAATTATATTTAAGCTAGGGGGGTTTAGGGTTAGGGTTAGACTTAGGTTTAGGGGTTAATACATTTAATATAGTGGCGGCGACGTTGTGGGCGGCAGATTTGGGGTTAATAAATGTAGGTAGGTGTCGGCGATGTTAGGGACGGCAGATTATGGGTTAATAATATTTAACTAAAGTTTGCAATGCGGGAGTGCGGCGGTTTAGGGGTTAATATATTTATTATAGTGGCGGCGATGTCTGGTTCGGCAGATTAGGGGTTAAAATATTTATTTTAGTGTTTGCGATGTAGGGGGGCCTCAGTTTAGGGGTTAATATGTAGTTTATGGGTGTTAGTTTACTTTTTAGCACTTTAGTTAAGAGGTTTATGGTACGGCGTTGTAGTGTAAAACTCTTAACTACTGACTTTAAAATGCGGTACCAGGCTTGACAGGAGAGGGTCTACCGCTCACTTTTGGTCAGACTCGTAATACCGGCACTATGCAAGTCCCTTTGAAAATATAGGATACGCAATTGATGTAAGTGGATTTGCGGTATTTCCGACTCTGGCCAAAAAAGTGAGTGGTGAGCCTGTCATTTCAAGACTCGTAATACCAGCGGGCATTAAAAAGCAGCGTTGGGACCGGCCAACGCTGCTTTTTAAGTCTAATGCACAACTCGTAATCTAGCCGAAAGTTATTTCGCCCAAGATCTGTTAATGTAACATTTATAGATTCTAGTGAAGTTTTATGAAGCAAAATATCTATGTATTTACTATATATATATTTACAGCCTATAAAATGATATTTAGCAAAGAATATTATATTTAAAGCAACTACTATTATAATGCATAGCTCTGTATGACTAACAGCTTGCTTTCCAAAAATGTATTTTAAACATGTATTATGTATTATATTATTGTATACAGATATTATATTCCTTATGCTTTAGTTAAGCTGTAAAGTTGTTAAATACATTTAGTTTAGATATGTCAAGTTCATACTAGTTAGACTACTGAAAAGGATAAATGGAAATATAACATAGTCAAATAGAAATTGTATCAAGACTTAGCCATTAATTTTGTATGTACCTTTGGTTTATGTTACTAATTGTAGACCACAATCAGACTTGATTTGATATGTATGGTGGTGTAACAGTGCAACAATATTATATTATATATGGAAATTGCGTTAAGTATGTTAAGCTTAATTCCTTTAGTGAGTAATACAAGCATATTTTTCTCTTTTGGATCGTAGGCAATCCATAATGAGGCTAACACCTGTAACTTACCCTTTAAAAGGAAGAGGGAGGCACAGTGATGTTAACTATGATTGCGGGATTATCTGAAACGCGTCAGTGACGTCAATCGGGCCGAGGTCGTAGCCTCAGTTTTTTACAATAGCAGTTGTTTCTATTATCTTGCTAAGTGGTCTTTTGTGTATTTTAATATTTGTGGAATAAAGTATCCCTTTTTTTACTTGCACCAGTTTTCAGCCGGTCTGGATATTTTTGTTCTTTTTTTTAACTTCATCTGCTACATATTGATTGCATGTATGATATTTGTAATTAACATTAATTATCTTTTTTAACTTTTTTATTTACATTTTCTGTGTTTAATCTGTTAATGGAATGTGGTTTGTTGATTATTTTATAAGTTCAGCATCTGAAAAATGAAAAGGAAATTAAATGGTCTGGCACAACTACAGAACATCTTTAAAATCATTCTCTTATTTTAACCCATTATGGAACCCAGTTGGAAAAGTTCTGCATCTTTATCCTCAATCTTGGTACTCATTTATTTTTGCATTCTGTGACAGTGTACTTTCACATATTAGTGATGATCCTAGCTCTTTGGAAGCTGTACCTTGTACTTTGGATTAGCTTGTAAAATAGAAAACTGACAAGTTATATTTTGCAGTTTTTTACACAAAAACAAATATAAAAATGGCCAAGGGAATAAATATAGAGAAACACAGCCACTGTAAAAACGTACAGCTCCTGCACTTTATTGTACATGCTAAGCTGAAGTGCATGATATGGGTTGTCAAGGAGACAACAACCGCTTCTCTGATCTGTGAATGTGCTCCGCTTGTATCGCAGGGTACTAGAATTTCATAAATTCCAAGATGGCGGCACCCAGTGTGACGATGTAGATTGTCATTAACCAGCAGTTTTGAATGGTTAAACTAAGAGAATAGCTTTGAAGAAAGCTCAAGAAACAAGAAGAAAAATAATAGCATGGTGAGTAGCAACAAGGCTACTGCAGTGGTACCTAGTATTTTAATGTCCCTTTAATGCAGTCATTTAAAAATCAGACCACCATATGAAACCCTCATCAAGAAGATTAGAATCTAAGCCATGTTTGACCTGCTAATTTTGTAGAGCTTTATTTGCAACAAAATAAAATCTGGGCTAGGAAACAGATCTGTCTAGAAACATCATTAGTTGGGGAACCTTTGAGGGCTATGACGTTTGAAGAAGTGTTGTGGGTGCCGAAACAAACATTTAACCCCAAATAACTGATACTACTGGTTCATGTGAATGGAATGGTAAACAGGGCTACTGTGAAGTATTAAACAAAGTAACTTGCACTGAAATAAATTAAAATCTAGTTTACTATCATGAATGTTAGTTTTAGGGTTTTATACTGAGTACAACTGGCTTATCAATAGAGCAGACTGTAATAATTTATTTCTAGCACATTTCTGTCATGCACCAGGTGTTAAGCAGATGAGAGTCTGTAGGATTGTGTCACATGATAACCTATGTGCATTCTGGTTGTCAGAAATCGTTACAAAATTTTGGAAGAAAGGTTCTTATAACAGAAGTTTGAATATTGAAAAGGACAACACTTCCAGTTATAGACAAATACACTTCATTAACCACTCAAAGGTAAATACGTCAAAACAGACTCGTATTCAGTTGGGGCTCCTTGTGGTGCGTTAAGGTAAAAAGAGAAATAGAAAAAATTATATATATATATATATATATATATATATATATATATATATATATAAATATACACAGTATATATAACGTGTATATATATATATATATATATATATTTATATATATATATATATATAAAATACTGGCTAATAAAAATTCTTATTACAGTCTAATAGTACATAATTGTCCTAGTCCCTCTAAGCTGAGCACTGTTTCTTACTGAAACAAGTACAAGATTGCCACACAATACACTGCAGAAATTAAAGGGAAATAAAAATAATTTTTAGTTTATGCTTTATGCACTGCATTCAAAATATCTGCATACTAAATAAAGGCTAGATTACAAGTGGAGCACAATCAATTGTGCATGTATTTTCTTTTGCATAACCTTGCAGAAAGAATAATGCAACATATGGTATTACAAGTGGATAGTTAAAGGGCCATTACAGTTAAAAAAAATTGCATGCTCTAATCCATTAGAGCATGTCATTTTATGAATATCAACCCTGGTCTAATGTGTATTTAACCCTGCAAAGAGGTCAAACACGCAGTAGGTTTTCCAATTGGGATCCATGGTGCATTGTTGGTCCTGAGCTGAACTTGCTGCTGATCCAATCACGACTCAGATGTGCAACCAGCACTGCTAATTGGATCAGTGGCAGGTTCAGCTCAGAACCAGCAGAGCACTTACGGGGGTTTAATACACACTAGAGCAGGGTTGATGGTCAAAAAATGACATGCTCTAATGCCTAGTTTCTCAACTTGTGGTACGTGTACCCCTGAGGGTACTTGGGACATTGGCAAGGGGAACTACAAGGATTGGCCTTCATTATTTTTTTCCCCATGTAGCTATTGTAAATATGACATTTCATAGAAAGCTGTGTTTCTCATTTCTAACTGAGCACTCCTAACAGGGCAGAGTGTGAATATTTCCCTGCCTAGGTTGGACCACTACTCAATCACTGATTCACCTCAAATTGCTAAAACCTTAGATTCTGGCATTTGAGGGCTTGTGTTGAGCTTCACTGATATGAACAGAGAAAGTGCATTGCTGTGATCAAGTTTCAATATCCTTAAATGGAACAGCTGCTAGGAACTGTATTAGTGCAAGTGAAGACTGTGGAATCTGCCTATTCCACCAACGAATTCCCAAGTGAGTAAACTCTTATGGTAAACTTGCAACTTGTTTCCATGACAAATAAATAGCTATTTTTTCTCATGGAATCAAGTTGTAAATGATCAAGGTTCACAGAAACAAGTGCCATACTGTAGTATGCCTGAGTAAAACGAGACAGATAAACTGTGTATGAAATGGTAATTTAAAAATAGAATGATGGTACCATAAATATTACTTTCCTCATCATGCGGAAATGTTTATTTTCCTCTTTATTAATGTAAATGCATTCATTGCATATAATTACTAATATCAATGGACTATATATCTGTGTTATGTGTGTTTAATATTCTCTGTTGTAATTTTGTCAAATATTAAATTCCGGAAAACATAAAACCAGTATCTGATTCTTATATATTTTTTCATTAACATATCTGATACAAGCTTGAGAAATCAATTGATACATATGATTTCCATTTTTGCTCATGTAAAAGATCAATAATATTTATGCTACAGTTGGGGTACAAAGAAAATGAATGTATGCCTACAGGGGTACTTGCTACCAAAAGGTTGAGAAACACTACTCTAATGGATAAGAGCATGTAATGTTTTGGCTATAATGGCCCATTTAATATTTTTAACAAAGCAACTTAATGCAACTTAATGCAGATAAAACATTTTTATTGCACCCTATAATTGAAATGGATAGATCAAACAAGTGTTCATGATCTCAAGTTGAGGGGTAGCGGGTTTAAGACTATTCTGCATAAGTACTTTTTTTTACAGTAAGTTAAAGGACCATTAAATATACAGAAGGTGTGCATATAAAAAACTGTGCACAATTTGATAAGGGAAGTAAAATGGGAAGTCTTTTAAAACTACATGCTCTCTCTGAATTGTGATATGTTCTTTAGTGTCCATTTAATTCATGGAATATCATTTTAATAGAGATAGTTGGGATAAATACAGTAAGGTGATTTCAGATATGTAAAAGGCCATACTAAGAATTATTTAAAGGGACACAAAAATGTAATAAAGAAAATAATGTTTTAGAACATTTTTCACTGTTGCTTTCATATAAAATTGGGGGAGATTTATCAAGCAGTGGATGCTGCTTGTTTCGTCCGATGTTTCCCGCTTGGCGGAAACATAAGTTAAGAACCAGTGGTTGTAAGAGCGCTGCTCCTTAACTCATCAGCCACATCTGATATGGCAGACTGAAATTATTCTGATCATATACGCTAGCGGCCGATTGGCCGTGAATGTGCAGGGGGCGGCATTGCACAAGCATTTCACCAGAAATGCTTGTGCAATGTTAAATTCAGACAGCGTATGCTGTCGGCATTTAGAGATGCAGGGCGGATATGATTCTCTATAGCGAATCATGCCTGCTTGGGGTTTGATAAATCTACCCCTATATGTTTAACCCCTAAAAAGTGATTAAACACACAGGGGACAATCAAAATGTGATTATTTTAAGTTGTGAACAATAAGTTAACTTTGGATGGTATTGTCAGAGGTATTGTTTTTCCAGTGATCATAATCCCAAAATATTTCTGACATTAATGCCCCTGAAACTTGAAATCTTCCACACAAAAAAAACATAAAATCATTATCTTCATCATTAGTCACCTGATTTGTAATCTAAAAAACAAATGGACAGGATTATGGACAATCAAAATGTTGATTTTAAGGGTTTAGCAATGACATCAACTGGTGGAAGGTCCTGTATGTCGATTAATCCCTTTTAAATAGTATGTAGTGATGCTAATAAGTGACATGTGTGCCATTAACCTCTTGTGCTCCAACACCATAGAGATATGGGTGTAAAGGCATTATCAAAATAGATAAAAGTGCTTGTTATTACTTTTTTAGCTTCAATTTTTCTAGCAGGAATAATTTGTATTTGTTTAGTGATGTTGCTTCCTAACATCATAAAATATGGAGGTGGGTAATATCAGTGTGTTTTTTCCATTTGCAAAACCATTGTTCTATTCTTAAACTTTTTCAGTTAAATGTTAATAACTCAATATCTGTTGTCCTTGGTTCATTGTGCCCTTTTAACTGTGGAATGTGATAAATGAAAAATGGTACTGTAAATATGTATTGAGAATTTGGATCGTGATCAGTCAAGCAGGACTGGCAAATAAGTATAAGGATTTTTTTAATAAAATTAATAATGAAAAACGTTATACATTTTTTTTTTAAAATGGCTGTTTATGATTAAAGTTGAAAAAGAGGGCGCCACATAGCGTAATAAAGTTTGAACAGAATGCAAGTTGAAATGAATCAAAAATGCTTACCAAATAGATATGCACCGTACTTTGACCGGTGCTGACAAGCCGGCTAACACTCACAGTGGTTAGTACACTGGTGTCTGTGGTCTGCAGCGTCTTGATGAAGGTCGAGTGACTCTGTCTGACTCCGTGTTTGGTCAATCACTTTCTTTACCAACGTAATATTGCTGTGTTAGATACACACTGCAAACAATGTGTCGGGCCTTGACCCTTGTAAATTGAAGATAAAAGCAAAGTACAACTTCCGTAAAAGTAAAAAAATATATTTATTCCATACAAGTACCGCTACGCGTTTCTCGACCGCAACTGGTCGTTTCCTCAGGCATGAAATAGTGGATACAATTGATACAAAGTAAAAGGCTTATATGCAGTTGTATTTTAAAAACGGAAGTTGTCAAAGAACCTAAAAACCAATGATAGCTTAGTTGATACGGTGAGTATAATTGTCCCTGATTGCAGATTCAACTGTGAATTAACCCGTGAAACTGATAAAAAGGTCTGATTCGGCTATTTAGTCTGACCTCAAAAAAAAACAAAACAAAAAAAAAAACATGATATTTTATTATCCATATTGATCGTGTCTGTGTTATGATATAAATGTGACAGTTTGATCTAACATCAAAACAAAAATATAATATTTTGTTATCCATATAGATCGTATATGTTAGAATAAAAACTGCTGGAAAACATTAAAATTAAAAAGACAATGACACTGGTTGAAACGGAGATAAAATGTTGATGGTTTTGTTTTGAATCTGTAAAGGTTTTTTGAGAAGAACTATAGGATATATTGTTGCAATGAATGTATTGGGTATCTATATGTTAAAAGTGTGTAAAATTACAAAAGCGGTGGGATTACTCAGCCCTAGCAGAAAAAACAAGGGGCGCCACATAGCGTAATGCCGATTTTTTAAGGAATGTATGATGTATTAATCTTATGAACTTGTATAGTGTATAAATATTGCTCTAATCAAAACATTTGCTGAATGTGTGAGGAATGTATAATATATAGGAATTCAAATAAAATTATGGTGCCTGCAGACTTTTATTTGGTATGATGGATAACCTGTATGTGTTGGGACATGTTTGAATGAATCTTGATGTAGTCCTATGTGACCACTGTTTAAACTTATTATGATAAAACTCTGTGTTGACCTATATTATAAAGTCCCTATATATTCAGTTTATGGTATATGCAATCCCAGTACTATGTGCACCTTTGGGTGCTTGTGTGAAATAGTGTATAAACGTTGTGAAAATTGGTGCATAGATCTGTGATGTCAGAATATAATTGCTAATAAAGGATTCTGGCTAATGTGAAAATGGGATGCAATATGTATGTATGGAAAAGGTTTATTTAAAAAATAAATAAAAAAAATATTATATATTGTACTATAATGACCGTGTTGGAAAAACACTGGCCCATATCGATCATATAATGCCGATAGAAAGAAACATAAAATGTAAGAATCATTATTATGTAAAAACAATGTGCAGGGGGATTTGGGACCTGTGTGTCTAATAGTGATGTGTATGTGGAAATGTTCAAGGAATAGGGAGTCCTGCTAATGTAATGAATATCGTGACCTTATCGGTCCTAGGGAAAATGATTAGAACCAGATTTTGTTAGTTTGGGACTGCCCTACCAGAAATTTTACTGAAGATCTAATGGTGTTTTCCCACCACGTCAAATTGTTGGTGGTCCGTTTCGGGAAATAGAAGCAGTGGATGTTAAACTAATAATGTTTCTAAATCATGTTAAGCGGACATTAGCATCTATCTATTCTAGATTGAACTAATTGAGGGAATTTGGAACCCAATGCATGTTATTGGTGTTTTCCACTGGAGTGTGTCTAATATAAGGAAAGAGTGCAAAATAATAAAATAATCGGATGAGCCATAAAAATATACATATATATACATATATATATATATACACATATATATTATATTACTAGCAATCCGACAATGTCATTAATGTGTGAGTATTAATGTTTAAAGATATGTCAAAATGTAAATGATTCTATACTTTGCTGTAAAAGCATGCGATTCTGTCAATAAAGTTTTAGTCTAATGAAATGGGAATGTGGAATAGTGGTGAATGAGATGGTTTATATTCCGATGGGTTGAGCTACCAGATTTAGAGAAACCTTAATTGAAGGCAGCCAAGTCCAAGTTGGCATTTAGACCTTCCGGAAACAAAGTTTTCAATTTAAAAATCCAAAAGGTTTCTCGTTGTCTAAGTTTATTGACTCTATTATAATCTGAGGACTTGGGGATAAAATCTATAGGTAAATATTTAAAAATGTAAGGATTGCCTTGATGTTTTGTTATACAATGATTAGGGACACTATGTTTAATTTTTGATTTCTTGCAATTTTTACAATTGCGAAAATGTTCACCCCACCTTGTTTTTGCCTTTCTGGAGGTGCGGCCAACGTATTGTAGGCCGCATACACATTCCAATAGATATATGACAAAAATGGAATCGCAATTGAAAAAGCCCTGGATAGGAAAAATTTCCCCAGTGATATGAGACTTAAATAGTTTAGCACCAGATTTGATATATTGACAGGAAATACATCCAGTTTTGCCACATTTGTAGATTCCCTGTAGGCCAAAAATACCCTTCTTGATTTTGTTGTCTTTAAATTTCTGTTGTATGTGTTTAACTATTTTACTCGGTGCTAGTCTGCTTCTCAAAGTAGGAGCTCTCCTATAGACTATTCGTGGTTTGTCCTGTACGATACTTTTCAGTATGGGGTCCCTTTGGATGACATGCCAGTGTTTACAAATTATCTGTTGTATTTTGTAAAAGCTATTATTGTATTGCGTGATAAACATAGTGCTACTTTGCTCAGTTGTTTTATCCATTGTTTGATTGATGTTTTTGTTCTTAGATAATATTGCATTTCTATCTAATAATTTTGTTCTCGTTAATGCTTGATCTAAAATGTGGGCTGGATAACTTTTTTCCATGAATCTGTTGTATAAAATTTGGCTCTGGTCAAGAAAAGTTTGATATTCTGAACAGTTTTTCCTAATGCGTCTGAACTGGCTATATGGGACATTGTTAATCCAACTTCTATGATGGTTACTGTGGTATTCTAGATAGCTGTTGCTATCTACGTCCTTAAAGAACGTTTTAGATGTTATCGTTAGATTGGGTCCCCAACTGAGTACTAAATCTAAATATTCTATTGAATCAGTTTGTATGTTAGCTGTGAAAGAGATTCCCATGTCATTGTTATTAAGATGTGAAACAAAAGATTCTGCTGATTCAAGATTGCCATTCCATATAAATAGCAGGTCGTCTATGTAACGGCCATAGAATACCAGGCTCGCCCCAAAGTCCGCTTGGTGAATGTACACCTCCTCAAAGAGTCCCATAAAGAGATTAGCGAAACTTGGGGCGAACCTGGTACCCATGGCCGTTCCCCTGGTCTGTAAATAAAAACGATCTAAATATAAAAAATAATTATGTTGTAATATGTACTTGATGCATTCTAAAATAAAAGCTTTTTGTTCTTTAGGCAAATACAGGTCTTGTTCTAGAAAATGAGATACTGACAATAGTCCCAAATCATGGGTGATGTTTGAATAAAGAGAACTGACGTTGCATGTAATCCAAAGTTTAGTAGTGTTTGTAAGAGTGAGGTTTTGTAACAGTTGTAAGAGATGAGTGCTGTCTCTAATGTAGGAAGGAAGTGTTATTACAAATTTCTGTAAAAAATGATCTATATAAGATGATAAATTATATGTTAAATTGCCAATTCCTGCTATGATGGGACGCCCAGGAGGGTTATTTTTGTCCTTATGGATTTTGGGAAGGTGGTAATAATGTGCAATGCTTGGATTGTCTACTCTCAAATATTCCCTTTCATCTTTGTTCAGTATTCCTTGTAGAAAACCCTTTGTTATTAATTTCTGATAAGTCTGTAAAAAGGATTTGGTGGGATCTTGTGATAGAATTTTATAATAATTATGGTCCCCTAGGATTCTTTCTGCTTCTGTAGTATAATCTTTGTAATCTTGGATAATAATCCCACCACCCTTATCCGCATCGCGAATAACAATGTTGGAATTATTCCGTAGGCTATATAATGCTTGCTTGTGTCTATAGAAAGAATGGTTTTTCTTTTTGGCACTTAGTTTAAGCAATTTCTCACAATCCTCTAAGACCATATTTTGGTATAGTTCTATATATTTATTGTTGATATTCGTAGGGTTAAAATTAGATTTGTTTTTAAATGATGTGTGTATGTATTCTTCAAATAGGTGGTCAGTTAAAACATCAACATTTTCATTTTCATTTGCCGTTATACATGGAATTAGTCTGTTAGGTGTCATGTTATCAGTTACTATCACCTGGGAATCTGTGTTGTTATAAGGGTCTTTTTTTAGTTTTTTATTTACAAAATATTTTTGTAAAGATAATTTTCTTGTGAAATTATTTATATCCACGAATAAATTAAAAATGTTTGGGGGATTGGGTGGGCAAAAAGAAAGACCTTTTTTGAGTACTCTTTTCTCCTCAGTGGATAATGTGTGAGATGATAAATTGAACAAACCCTGATCTAATCGGGATAATTCCGCTTTCTTGGCGGCAAGGCCTCTGCCCCTGCTGCCTCGTTTTCTGATATATGTGGTCTTTTGGCCGACCTTGTTGGAAAATTTTCTGTTCTTGTATTGGGGCCTATCCCTAAAAAAGGTGGTGGAGGGAGATGACTAGTGCTAGGACTTTCTGCATTATCCACTATTGTAAGTGGACTATATCTGTTGACGTGTTCATATTGTTCAAAATTAATATTTGGTGTACGTGGACTATCGTTCTGAGTCCATATGTGATTTGTTGGTAAACCTGAAGTGGGTCGACTCACATGTCGTGGCGTGTTGTGATGGTCATTGTAATCACGTGTAATATTATGTTCACTCTGTGATCTATAGTGGCTAATTGGCTTCCAATTATTACCTTGTTGTGATGGGAAATGAGCTCCTTGATGTTGATATGTCTGAGCTGTCTGATATGATGATTTATGAGCAATATGGGTGTTGTGGTCATTGTGTGTCTGTTCTCTGTTTGGACCATGTGCTCGGTCTCTATTATTATATGAACGGTGCTGTTGTGTTTTGTTGTGGAATTCTGATTGATGTGATCTTTCTTGATTTGTGTCATAATTGTAATAGGTCCTGTTGTGATTGGAAGACAAATTGTGTTTATAATAGCCTTCTTTATGGGTTCTCTGTTCCATATTGGACTTTGGGTTTCTATGGTTAAAAGAATTTTGATGTACAAAATTATGTGCCGGTGTTTTATTCTCAAATGATTGTGAAGTTTTATAATAATTGTTATTATTATAATGTATAGTCCTCCACCCTTGATGTTTCTGGGGGGCAGAACTGTTTGAAAAGGAATTCTCTTTCCGATTAAAAGTGTAAACACAATCCTTTATGTAATCCTCATGATCCCTTTGTAATTTCCTATTTTTATTAGTAACAATGCTCTCTTGGAATCTATCTGTGCGTTCATTTATCTCCTTCAGGATTTTTCCATAATCAGGGTTTTGTTGGTAGACCCTAAGGTCTGTCTGTATTTTATCTATATTAGTGCTACTTTGACTGTAAAGTTGTCGTCTGTGTTCTATCAAAATTTTTATTAGATTAAAAGAGCATTCATTAAGTGCCTCATACCATTTTTTTAAAAGTGCGGGATCGTCTTTAAAGGAACAATGTTTGAAAATCCTCAACCCCCTAGGGATATAGTTGACCTCTATGTATTTCTCTAGGGCAGTGAAATCCCACCAGTGTCTGTGTTCTTTATTCAATTCCTCTTCTAGTAGATAAAAAAGGTCTCTCATGGGTTTAATTTCATTACTCTCAGAGATAGTCTCTGAAATGTTATTATCTTTGGATAAGTTGAAACTTAATCTTTTGGAGTTACGTTCTTCCTTAGACTGCATTTTATCTAATGCCAGTTAATATGCAGAGATTCTAAAGGGCAAATGTGTATTTGTATTGAAGTGTGAGGATGGAGTGTTTTTGTGGAATAGGTGTGTTTGGTGAGGTCAAAACAAACAAAATGTGATGAAGGTGTTCAACAGGTTAAAACTAAATTAAGAATACTAAGAATACAAATTGGTTAGTAGGTGTGTCAGTCTGATCTGGTATAAGTGCTTAAACCTAAAAAACCAGTGTGTACTCCGGTTCTATAATTATGGTAAACCTAGGATATATATCGCTGTGTACTAGCAAAGATTAAAGTGCAAACAAATTAACAAATAACGTGACAATAATACACTTAGTGAAAAAAACTTGAATAGCAGTAAAAAACTGGAATAGCAATAAAAATATCGTGACAATAATACACTTGGTGAAAAAAACTTAAATAGCAATAAAATTAATCTGATCCAAATGTTTGATAATATTTGAAAAGAATTTTTCAAATCACTTAATTAATTGTGAACTAACGAATGTAAACTCAAAATAGAAAGTTCAGTGAGTCAATGAAGATAGCAGCGATACCCCAAAAACAAACAAGAAAAACAAATTCGGAATCCAGAAAGGGATCCAACCAATTGGGGTGCGCTAAAAAAGATGTGAATCAGTCACTGCACAAACCGTCAATAAGGTGATTGAATCGATATTGCCTAATGGCTCCTGTGAGACGAAAAAAGTGGAGTGAATGCAGTTCCGTAGTGGCTGCTATTCCGTGATGGCAGCTCCTCTGATCCTCGGTGTGTGGATTCTGTAGGATTAAAGTTGAAAAAGAGGGCGCCACATAGCGTAATAAAGTTTGAACAGAATGCAAGTTGAAATGAATCAAAAATGCTTACCAAATAGATATGCACCGTACTTTGACCGGTGCTGACAAGCCGGCTAACACTCACAGTGGTTAGTACACTGGTGTCTGTGGTCTGCAGCGTCTTGATGAAGGTCGAGTGACTCTGTCTGACTCCGTGTTTGGTCAATCACTTTCTTTACCAACGTAATATTGCTGTGTTAGATACACACTGCAAACAATGTGTCGGGCCTTGACCCTTATAAATTGAAGATAAAAGCAAAGTACAACTTCCGTAAAAGTAAAAAAATATATTTATTCCATACAAGTACCGCTACGCGTTTCTCGACCGCAACTGGTCGTTTCCTCAGGCATGAAATAGTGGATACAATTGATACAAAGTAAAAGGCTTATATGCAGTTGTATTTTAAAAACGGAAGTTGTCAAAGAACCTAAAAACCAATGATAGCTTAGTTGATACGGTGAGTATAATTGTCCCTGATTGCAGATTCAACTGTGAATTAACCCGTGAAACTGATAAAAAGGTCTGATTCGGCTATTTAGTCTGACCTCAAAAAAAAAAAAAAAAAAACATGATATTTTATTATCCATATTGATCGTGTCTGTGTTATGATATAAATGTGACAGTTTGATCTAACATCAAAACAAAAATATAATATTTTGTTATCCATATAGATCGTATATGTTAGAATAAAAACTGCTGGAAAACATTAAAATTAAAAAGACAATGACACTGGTTGAAACGGAGATAAAATGTTGATGGTTTTGTTTTGAATCTGTAAAGGTTTTTTGAGAAGAACTATAGGATATATTGTTGCAATGAATGTATTGGGTATCTATATGTTAAAAGTGTGTAAAATTACAAAAGCGGTGGGATTACTCAGCCCTAGCAGAAAAAACAAGGGGCGCCACATAGCGTAATGCCGATTTTTTAAGGAATGTATGATGTATTAATCTTATGAACTTGTATAGTGTATAAATATTGCTCTAATCAAAACATTTGCTGAATGTGTGAGGAATGTATAATATATAGGAATTCAAATAAAATTATGGTGCCTGCAGACTTTTATTTGGTATGATGGATAACCTGTATGTGTTGGGACATGTTTGAATGAATCTTGATGTAGTCCTATGTGACCACTGTTTAAACTTATTATGATAAAACTCTGTGTTGACCTATATTATAAAGTCCCTATATATTCAGTTTATGGTATATGCAATCCCAGTACTATGTGCACCTTTGGGTGCTTGTGTGAAATTGTGTATAAACGTTGTGAAAATTGGTGCATAGATCTGTGATGTCAGAATATAATTGCTAATAAAGGATTCTGGCTAATGTGAAAATGGGATGCAATATGTATGTATGGAAAAGGTTTATTTAAAAAATAAATAAAAAAAATATTATATATTGTACTATAATGACCGTGTTGGAAAAACACTGGCCCATATCGATCATATAATGCCGATAGAAAGAAACATAAAATGAAAGAATCATTATTATGTAAAAACAATGTGCAGGGGGATTTGGGACCTGTGTGTCTAATAGTGATGTGTATGTGGAAATGTTCAAGGAATAGGGAGTCCTGCTAATGTAATGAATATCGTGACCTTATCGGTCCTAGGGAAAATGATTAGAACCAGATTTTGTTAGTTTGGGACTGCCCTACCAGAAATTTTACTGAAGATCTAATGGTGTTTTCCCACCACGTCAAATTGTTGGTGGTCCGTTTCGGGAAATAGAAGCAGTGGATGTTAAACTAATAATGTTTCTAAATCATGTTAAGCGGACATTAGCATCTATCTATTCTAGATTGAACTAATTGAGGGAATTTGGAACCCAATGCATGTTATTGGTGTTTTCCACTGGAGTGTGTCTAATATAAGGAAAGAGTGCAAAATAATAAAATAATCGGATGAGCCATAAAAATATACATATATATACATATATATATATATACACATATATATTATATTACTAGCAATCCGACAATGTCATTAATGTGTGAGTATTAATGTTTAAAGATATGTCAAAATGTAAATGATTCTATACTTTGCTGTAAAAGCATGCGATTCTGTCAATAAAGTTTTAGTCTAATGAAATGGGAATGTGGAATAGTGGTGAATGAGATGGTTTATATTCCGATGGGTTGAGCTACCAGATTTAGAGAAACCTTAATTGAAGGCAGCCAAGTCCAAGTTGGCATTTAGACCTTCCGGAAACAAAGTTTTCAATTTAAAAATCCAAAAGGTTTCTCGTTGTCTAAGTTTATTGACTCTATTATAATCTGAGGACTTGGGGATAAAATCTATAGGTAAATATTTAAAAATGTAAGGATTGCCTTGATGTTTTGTTATACAATGATTAGGGACACTATGTTTAATTTTTGATTTCTTGCAATTTTTACAATTGCGAAAATGTTCACCCCACCTTGTTTTTGCCTTTCTGGAGGTGCGGCCAACGTATTGTAGGCCGCATACACATTCCAATAGATATATGACAAAAATGGAATCGCAATTGAAAAAGCCCTGGATAGGAAAAATTTCCCCAGTGATATGAGACTTAAATAGTTTAGCACCAGATTTGATATATTGACAGGAAATACATCCAGTTTTGCCACATTTGTAGATTCCCTGTAGGCCAAAAATACCCTTCTTGATTTTGTTGTCTTTAAATTTCTGTTGTATGTGTTTAACTATTTTACTCGGTGCTAGTCTGCTTCTCAAAGTAGGAGCTCTCCTATAGACTATTCGTGGTTTGTCCTGTACGATACTTTTCAGTATGGGGTCCCTTTGGATGACATGCCAGTGTTTACAAATTATCTGTTGTATTTTGTAAAAGCTATTATTGTATTGCGTGATAAACATAGTGCTACTTTGATCAGTTGTTTTATCCATTGTTTGATTGATGTTTTTGTTCTTAGATAATATTGCATTTCTATCTAATAATTTTGTTCTCGTTAATGCTTGATCTAAAATGTGGGCTGGATAACTTTTTTCCATGAATCTGTTGTATAAAATTTGGCTCTGGTCAAGAAAAGTTTGATATTCTGAACAGTTTTTCCTAATGCGTCTGAACTGGCTATATGGGACATTGTTAATTCAACTTCTATGATGGTTACTGTGGTATTCTAGATAGCTGTTGCTATCTACGTCCTTAAAGAACGTTTTAGATGTTATCGTTAGATTGGGTCCCCAACTGAGTACTAAATCTAAATATTCTATTGAATCAGTTTGTATGTTAGCTGTGAAAGAGATTCCCATGTCATTGTTATTAAGATGTGAAACAAAAGATTCTGCTGATTCAAGATTGCCATTCCATATAAATAGCAGGTCGTCTATGTAACGGCCATAGAATACCAGGCTCGCCCCAAAGTCCGCTTGGTGAATGTACACCTCCTCAAAGAGTCCCATAAAGAGATTAGCGAAACTTGGGGCGAACCTGGTACCCATGGCCGTTCCCCTGGTCTGTAAATAAAAACGATCTAAATATAAAAAATAATTATGTTGTAATATGTACTTGATGCATTCTAAAATAAAAGCTTTTTGTTCTTTAGGCAAATACAGGTCTTGTTCTAGAAAATGAGATACTGACAATAGTCCCAAATCATGGGTGATGTTTGAATAAAGAGAACTGACGTTGCATGTAATCCAAAGTTTAGTAGTGTTTGTAAGAGTGAGGTTTTGTAACAGTTGTAAGAGATGAGTGCTGTCTCTAATGTAGGAAGGAAGTGTTATTACAAATTTCTGTAAAAAATGATCTATATAAGATGATAAATTATATGTTAAATTGCCAATTCCTGCTATGATGGGACGCCCAGGAGGGTTATTTTTGTCCTTATGGATTTTGGGAAGGTGGTAATAATGTGCAATGCTTGGATTGTCTACTCTCAAATATTCCCTTTCACCTTTGTTCAGTATTCCTTGTAGAAAACCCTTTGTTATTAATTTCTGATAAGTCTGTAAAAAGGATTTGGTGGGATCTTGTGATAGAATTTTATAATAATTATGGTCCCCTAGGATTCTTTCTGCTTCTGTAGTATAATCTTTGTAATCTTGGATAATAATCCCACCACCCTTATCCGCATCGCGAATAACAATGTTGGAATTATTCCGTAGGCTATATAATGCTTGCTTGTGTCTATAGAAAGAATGGTTTTTCTTTTTGGCACTTAGTTTAAGCAATTTCTCACAATCCTCTAAGACCATATTTTGGTATAGTTCTATATATTTATTGTTGATATTCGTAGGGTTAAAATTAGATTTGTTTTTAAATGATGTGTGTATGTATTCTTCAAATAGGTGGTCAGTTAAAACATCAACATTTTCATTTTCATTTGCCGTTATACATGGAATTAGTCTGTTAGGTGTCATGTTATCAGTTACTATCACCTGGGAATCTGTGTTGTTATAAGGGTCTTTTTTTAGTTTTTTATTTACAAAATATTTTTGTAAAGATAATTTTCTTGTGAAATTATTTATATCCACGAATAAATTAAAAATGTTTGGGGGATTGGGTGGGCAAAAAGAAAGACCTTTTTTGAGTACTCTTTTCTCCTCAGTGGATAATGTGTGAGATGATAAATTGAACAAACCCTGATCTAATCGGGATAATTCCGCTTTCTTGGCGGCAAGGCCTCTGCCCCTGCTGCCTCGTTTTCTGATATATGTGGTCTTTTGGCCGACCTTGTTGGAAAATTTTCTGTTCTTGTATTGGGGCCTATCCCTAAAAAAGGTGGTGGAGGGAGATGACTAGTGCTAGGACTTTCTGCATTATCCACTATTGTAAGTGGACTATATCTGTTGACGTGTTCATATTGTTCAAAATTAATATTTGGTGTACGTGGACTATCGTTCTGAGTCCATATGTGATTTGTTGGTAAACCTGAAGTGGGTCGACTCACATGTCGTGGCGTGTTGTGATGGTCATTGTAATCACGTGTAATATTATGTTCACTCTGTGATCTATAGTGGCTAATTGGCTTCCAATTATTACCTTGTTGTGATGGGAAATGAGCTCCTTGATGTTGATATGTCTGAGCTGTCTGATATGATGATTTATGAGCAATATGGGTGTTGTGGTCATTGTGTGTCTGTTCTCTGTTTGGACCATGTGCTCGGTCTCTATTATTATATGAACGGTGCTGTTGTGTTTTGTTGTGGAATTCTGATTGATGTGATCTTTCTTGATTTGTGTCATAATTGTAATAGGTCCTGTTGTGATTGGAAGACAAATTGTGTTTATAATAGCCTTCTTTATGGGTTCTCTGTTCCATATTGGACTTTGGGTTTCTATGGTTAAAAGAATTTTGATGTACAAAATTATGTGCCGGTGTTTTATTCTCAAATGATTGTGAAGTTTTATAATAATTGTTATTATTATAATGTATAGTCCTCCACCCTTGATGTTTCTGGGGGGCAGAACTGTTTGAAAAGGAATTCTCTTTCCGATTAAAAGTGTAAACACAATCCTTTATGTAATCCTCATGATCCCTTTGTAATTTCCTATTTTTATTAGTAACAATGCTCTCTTGGAATCTATCTGTGCGTTCATTTATCTCCTTCAGGATTTTTCCATAATCAGGGTTTTGTTGGTAGACCCTAAGGTCTGTCTGTATTTTATCTATATTAGTGCTACTTTGACTGTAAAGTTGTCGTCTGTGTTCTATCAAAATTTTTATTAGATTAAAAGAGCATTCATTAAGTGCCTCATACCATTTTTTTAAAAAATATGATTACATCAACATTTAAAAAAGGGCTCACCTACAGCTATTAACATGCTAATGATTATCATATGATAGATTAAGATCAATCAGTTTAAGAGCAGCAGTGTACCACTGGGAACTAGTTGAAAAAAAATAACATTGATAGGTTTCTTAAAATTTAATGCTGTGGGGCCGAATTATCAAGCTCTGGATCCGGATGGCAAACCATCGGTCCGCTATTCGGACAGCCATCAACAAGGAATCTTCAGAACAGCCAGTGGCCCGGAATTTTCTGCAACTACAACACAGTGTGACGGACCTCAAATACATGATTATTGATCACGTCCCCCCTGAATAGAGGGGGTGATCAGAACAAGATTCTTCTACAGAAGGTGGCGAAACATTAAACCCTAAGGGATTAAATACCCACCTAGATTGGCATGCATTCTTAGAACCTATGTAAGAACATTATCCAAGTTCCTTGAGAGCCATTATCCATTATTTTGAGAGTCATGATTTATTAGTTTTATTTGTACCGCAATATTACACTAATTTTATACTTATTATATAGTATATATTTCTTCTTGTTTGTTTTTTTATAGCTCTTTAGCCTAGTTTGCCTGTCCAGTTGCTCCCATCCATCCTACCAACTGCCTGGGATATGAGGTTTGTTTACCTCCCCCTTTTGTTTGGTCTTTATTTCCATTCATATATGGTTGGGATACTCAAGAGCAACTATATCCTAGACTTTTGACAGTATATTTAATTTTTCACTAGGAATGCATTTGCTGTGTTTGCCGTTAGGATTCCTTTATTTGAGTAGTGGTACCTTCATTTTTAAGGTACTTCTTCCAATATGTTCAATATGTTATCTTCTTGTTATGAATCTCTATTGTGTGCTCTACTTTTGACGGCTTATACAGCCCCCCATTTTAGCCTGCCGTTCACTTTGGTTGCTATTACAACCCTCTTATGTCGGTCTCGTTCAATATGAGATTACTCAGTAAACTTGTATACTCTGTTCAGCCTCTAGTCCATTACCTACTGCAGGCGCTATTATGCCTACTACTGATGATTCTCCCTGATGAGTAAACATGGATCAGACAGCTATGTATTGTCATGTTGTCATATACTCGGTTGCCTTGGCAAGAGCTTTGGGTTTGAGTGGATTGTCACTACTGTGCAGCATATAAACATGGTGGAGGGTAAGTTTTTGTTTGTACACTTATTTTGTCTGAGGACGGACTTGTTTGGTCCGGAAAACGTACACAATAAATGTGACTATATTGAAAATAATTCTTATTGGAGTGCACTTTCCTTGCTACTTACTATTACCCTTTTGCTGCACCCTTTTTATCATTACTGGACATCTGGAGTGCAATCTGTCATGTATTATATGTGTATATGTATGTATATATATATATATATATATATATATACCAATGAACAAATGGCTGCACTCACTGGTCCTTTCAATCAAAGTATTTATTTTTGTGACGTTTCGGGGACCGTATCCCCTTCCTCAGACAGAGGACACATGCAAGATGCATCCCTTTATACAAAAACCAATAGAATCAAATAAAGACCCCACCCCCCACAAAGTGGAAAAAAAACGCCAAAGGTTGTCATAGCAACCTCCCAAACACAGTGAACACAATGCATAAAAAATGATAAACAAAAGAATAAAGAAGAAATAATGAAGAAATAAACATCACCATCAATAACACATCTCATTAGTGATTATAGCAACTAAAGATCGTTTACAAATAAACATGGTTAAATTTATAGTATACGTGTGCTTTACCTATTCTGTAACATTTATGGACTGCAGACACATTAGTTACAGACATACACCATACTACTCAAAAACGTATTATACCAATAATCAGCCCTATTACACTTAGGACAGCGAACAAAGGTGGGGCCGTGGTGGTCCAAAATTATAGTGACTACAAGAATGAGATTATGACACAACTAGCCGACAATAAAACCTATACTCGGCTTAGTGGGAATCCAACAGCAAGATTTCAGTCACTGATCTTTGCCTCAATTGACCGAGGATATAACAACGGATGGATAGATACTGAAACAGTCTCCTTTCTGAAGGTTCAACACCCAGTTTGCCCAATATTGTATACGCTTCCAAAGATACATAAGGACATCAATCACCCTCCAGGACGACCGATTGTCTCCACCAGGGGTATGTGTACTTCCAAATTGGCCATCTATGTGGACTATTACTTACAACCATGTGTGAAGCAGATGGCTTCATTTCTGAGGGATTCATCCCAACTACTTGACTCATTACGCACGTTGGAGATTGAAGAACATTGGCTATTGGTGACAGCAGACATCACGAGTCTATATACAATAATTCCACATGAAGATGGCAAGAGATGTGTACGTGACAGTCTATTGAAGTATCCTTATGTTGGCCCACCGGTTGACTATCTATTGGAACTTTTGGATTTGAGCCTTACTCTCAATTACTTCCGGTTTGAGAAGTCCTTCTATCAGCAAATCACCGGCACGGCCATGGGCTCGAATGTGGCCCCCTCTCTGGCCAATCTGTATATGGAACATTTTGAGCGCACAGTAATGGTGGTACAACACAAAAAGGAGGTAGTTTTCTACAAAAGGTACATAGACGACCTGTTCCTGATTTGGGCACGGTCTGAACGGGACCTTATTGAATGGTTTACTATTCTGAACCAATTAGACACTCCAGTGAAATTCAAGATGGTACACAGTACAGAGTCAGTGGACTTTTTGGATCTAAGGATCTTTAAAGTAGAAAATAAACTTGGCAATACTCTATATCAGAAACCAACGGATAGAAATGCACTGCTCCATGCCACTAGTTGTCACCCTCCGGCATTACTACAAGCTATACCTCAAGCCCAAATGACAAGGGTCATTAGGAATAATAGTGATGACTCCAATCAAAGTGTACAATTAGAGTTAATGAGCAACACATTCTTGGATAGAGGATACAATCCAAGATGTATTAAACAAGCAAAAGAAAAATGCACAGTGGCCAATTTGGCTAATCTGAAGAAAATGGATGATACAAACCCACGGATGACTTTTGTCACCAAGTATACTCCAGATTTAAGAACTACCGGGATGAGTCTTCGTCGCCATTGGCACATTATGCAAAGTGATCCAAGTCTTCCGCTATCTAATTGGGCACCCCCTAGGGTGGGCTACAAAGGAATACCAGCTTGAGGGACCTCCTCATGAAGACAGATCCGAGTCACTGTTATCAACAACTCACTTGGCTCCAACCAAAAAAACTTGTCTGTTACCGGTGCATTGGATGCACCACGTGCAACTCAATGCTTCCAGGAGCTACATTCAGCCATCCCCACAAGAAGAAAAAATTCACGATAAGACATCGGTTGACATGCACTACTACGTTTGTCATTTATCTACTGAGTTGTAGTTGTGCGAAGTTCTATGTGGGCAAAACATCTGATGACGCCCGAACTCCTATGGCGAACCACCGTTCGGCCATAAGAGCAGCAATCAAGGATCAGAAAAGTGACCAAATGGTTGCCAGGCATTTTTTGGAGGCGGGACATAATCCTACTGATCTACGCTTTGTCCTCATAGACCATGTTCCCCCATTGAAGAGGGGTGGCGATAGAAACAGAATCCTTCTTCAAATTGAAGCCAGATGGACATATCGTTTGAATACCATCCAACCAAACGGACTAAATTCAATGCTGGATTGGCATTGTTTCCTCTAATGATCTCATTTAATGGGGTGTCCAATGATCCAGTGTGTCTGGGAGTCCATGAGCCTATTTCTTTCTTTTGAGAGTCCATGAGCCATTGGAAGTTGGTAGGTCTAATAATTCAGTAATCACCTCTCTCATTCAAACACAGGTCCGTTAATAGAATATTTGGTCCCTAGCGCCCTATATAGGCATATAGTAGTCTTTGTCCATTGGGATATTGGGCAATATTTAATATTTAACGCTTAGGATACTTATCTCCCTTTGAAGTAGATATGCTCTTGTATTATATATACAGTTCACAATTTTTATTTTCCATACACTATATATATTTTTACTAGTGTGTGCTGTTATTACTTGTTTATTTGGAAATCTGGCACTATCCCATATCGATTGCTTTATAAGCTTATTCATCTCTCCTTAAGTGGATATATTCACACACATATTTTTGTATATTCTTTATATACCCTTCATATCCTATGTAGTACCATGTAGTACCAGTATTGTGTGTTGTTAAGATATTGTTTAAGATGAGACATGGCCATTACAAGTTTATATACCCTATTCAGCATGCATAGTTAGCTGTATGAATATTGTCCCTCATTGATTTGTCAGCAGCACTAGTTTGTTAACTGCTGTTTCAGGTCTTGGTGCTACGAGTGTTCCCCCGGGTTAACAGCTGATCCTGTGTTTACATTTGTTAACGTGATGACGTACCACATGCTGTCTCCGGGCTTACACTGTTAGCAACGCCCCCTACCTTGCCTGTACGCGCGCTCTGAGCTCCAGCTGGTTGAGGTATGAGAGCACATTGCTTGTTTGTGTATTAATGTCCGATTATGATTGATTCTCTTTTTTCTTTTCCTTCCCTTAATGCTGGCACATATTAAATAGCATTTTTAGCAAGTGTAATAGGGCTGATTATTGGTATAATACGTTTTTGAGTAGTATGGTGTATGTCAGTAACTAATGTGTCTGCAGTCCATAAATGTTACAGAATAGGTAAAGCACACGTATACTATAAATTTAACCATGTTTATTTGTAAACGATCTTTAGTTGCTATAATCACTAATGAGATGTGTTATTGATGGTGATGTTTATTTCTTCATTATTTCTTCTTTATTCTTTTGTTTATAATTTTTTATGCATTGTGTTCACTGTGTTTGGGAGGTTGCTATGACAACCTTTGGCGTTTTTTTTTCACTTTGTGGGGGGTGGGGTCTTTATTTGATTCTATTGGTGTTTGTATAAAGGGATGCATCTTGTATGTGTCCTCTGTCTGAGGAAGGGGATACGGTGTCAGGGTTTAATTAGTCAGTATCCCCTGCAAGCAGAAAATAATAAGAAGAAGAACTAGGACCACAACTGCAGCGATATTTGTGTTGGGAAGGGCATGCCAGATAGACAGGGAAAATGAGTGGCAGCAGGGGGGCAACTTATCTTGCAATACGCTTCCCTTTAATATATGGCTGAGAGGTTAATAGCTGTGATCAAAGGAGTGTTTAGCTCTTCACAGTATTGCACCTCTCTGCCTTAGAAAAAATACAACAGTGTTACCGGGGTTGGTATATACTATCCATAGGTAGCTTTTAATGTGAAGCAAGAGTGTAACCTGAGAGTGACTGATTACTACAATGTTGAGGTACTTATAGATCCTAATGATACAGCAGTAATCCAATGAGCATAGGAAAGGAATGACAGAATATCACATTTGTACAACCATTTGTAATAACAAGCCATGATTTACTTTAGAGCGCTTGTTAGGATGAGGCATGAAATTAGTCTTACCGCATTTGGAGGTTATAGAAGCTGGATGCGGTCTGTTAGGTAGTTTTGCTCAGCGTGCTACAATAGAGGAATCCTGCTAGCTGTGGCTTCTGGGCTGTTTTGCGGTTGGTGCGCGCGCTCCGTTGGCGTGTGACGTCACCGCTAGATCCGGGTATCCTGTAGTCAGCTGTGTGCTTGTCCGGAATGCTCACAAGCATAGGTAAGGCTTGCATCAAGAATATCAAAGCATTGAGTGCTTCCTGTTGGGGGGTTTTATAGCAATACAGCAATGAGGAGTTAAGTCATTAAGTAAGATATGCGGCAAGTGTGCAGAGAAATAAGTAAGCATGACAGGACCCCCCCCCCCCAAAGGATCAGCTCCGAGGATCAGGAGAAGGTCGGTCGGGATGTCTGCTATGGGGGCAGAAAGGTTAGCGGCTGGCTCCCAAGAATCCTCAGAATCGGGATAACCCTTCCAGTGTACCAAATACTGGAGGTGGCCACGGAAACGTAGGGAATCCAAGACATCCTGAACCTCATATTCCATAGAACCATCGGGAACCAGAGGTGCAACTGGAATAGCTGGGGAGTGTTGCCTAAGTTGTCTATATGGTTTGAGTAAGGAGACATGGAAAGTGGGATGACACTTCATTGTGGCTGGTAGAGTTAGAGTGACTGCGTTGGCATTTACCACCTTCACAATAGGAAAAGGACCAATGTAGGCAGAATTCAGTTTCTTTGAGGGAACTGGAAGATGTATGTTACGAGTGGATAACATACATAGTCACCTATGGCATAAGATGGAGATGGTAACCTCTTCTTGTTAAATTGATGCTTGTATCGGATTTTTGCAGAATCGATATTATGTTTTACCAGGGTAAAGGTTTCAGATATAGTGTTAAGTAACCCGTTTATGACTGGGGAAAGGTTCTGAGATGAGGAATCCCATTCGAAAGTCGGATGGAAGCCATAGTTAATAAAAAATGGAGAGGACTTGGTGGAAGAATGCTCAGAGTTATTGAAGGCGAATTCAGCGTAAGGAAGAAGTTTGGCCCAATCATCCTGTCTAGCTGACACAAAACATCTTAAGTACTGTTCCAACCATTGGTTTGTCCGCTCTGTCTGACCATTGGTTTGTGGATGGAAAGAGGTACTGAGCCTTCTGGTGATATTAAGTGAGTGACAAAGATGTTTCCAGAATTTACTAGTGAATTGACTACCTCTGTCAGAGGTGATGGTGTTAGGAAGTCCATGCAGTTTGAAGACGTGAGTGAACACCAATGTGGCAGTTTCTGCAGCAGTAGGTAGTTTGTGATATGGAATAAAGTGTGCCATCTTGCTGAATAAATCTACAACAACCAATATAGTGTTCTGTTTCTGCGAGTAGGGGAGATCAACGATGAAGTCTAAGGCAATATGAGTCCAAGGACGGTGGGGTGTTGGTAATGGAAGTAGGTATCCAGTTGGGGAAACCTTTCCTGTTTTAGTTGTAGTCCAAATCTTACATGTTTGGACATAATTAGCCGTATCTGGCAGTAGTGTTGGCCACCAAAAGAATCTCTGGACTAACTCCTGAGTTTTATGTATACCCAAGTGTCCAACAAGCTGCGAATCGTGTAGGGTTTGAAGGACAAGTGTTCTTAGTGGAGGAGGTATGTAGACCTGTTGTTGGTAGTAATACAACCCGTCCTGATGTTGGCTTAGGCTTTGAAGAGGTTTTTGTGTGTCCGACTGTTGTTCTGTCCTGAAAAGGTTGGTCTGTTCAGTGGTTAACGCCAAAAACCTATCTGCTGGAATCAAGGATGATTCAGTAAGTGGTGTTTGGGGTTCTTCCAACTGTCTGGACAAAGCATCAGCTTTTTTGTTCTTGTGAGCTGGGCGGTAGGTGATGAAATAGTTGAATCTGGATAGGAAAAGATTCCAGCGGACTTGACGAGAGCTGAGAGTACGGTTTGTCTTCAAGTATTCAAGGTTTTTGTGGTCGGTATAGATGAGTATAGGTATGGAGGTTCCTTCTAGTAGATGTCTCCAATGCTCCAAAGAAGTTTTGATAGCTAATAGCTCCTTATCTCCTATTGGATAGTTGATCTCTGCAGAGGTTAACAGACGGGAGAAATAGGCTACAGGATGTAACGGGTCCTTGGTAGTAGTCCTCTGGGAGAGGACTGCCCCTAGTGCAAAATTGGAAGCATCAACTTCCAATATGTATTGGAGAGTCGGATCTGGGTAACGAAGAATTGGTGCAGTTGTAAAGGCAGTTTTTAGGTAATTGAAGATATCCTGTAGCTGGTCATTCCACACGAATCTATGAGTAGTTTTAGTTAGATTTGTTAGGGGTCTGGAGAGGGCAGCGAAATTCTTGATGAATTTCCTGTAAAAGTTTGCGAACCCCATAAATCTCTGTATATCTTTTTTACACTTGGGAATAGGCCAATCTTGTACTGCCGTTATTTTGTCAGTCTCCATCTCAATTCCGTTGGGTGTTATGGTATAACCCAAGAATTTTATCTCTTGGGTATGGAAAGTACATTTTTCCAGTTTGACGTACAGTGAGTGATCTCTTAGACGAGTCAGGACTAAGGTAACATGTTTTATGTGTTCCTGAAGGTCTGAGGAGTAAATAAGGATATCATCTAAATAGATGACCATAAACAGGTCTAAGTAGTCCTTGAAGATGTCGTTAATGAAGTACTGGAAAGTTGCAGGAGCATTACATAAACCGAAAGGCATGACTGTGTACTCAAACAACCCATATCTTGTTCTGAAGGCAGTTAACCATTCATGACCCTGTTTTATGCGTACTAAGTTATATGCTCCTCTGAGATCCAGTTTAGTGTAAATTGTGGCACCCCATAATCTATCAATCAGTTGAGGAATCAGAGGTAAAGGGTAGCGGTTTTTTATAGTGCGTTTATTCAGTTCCCTATAATCTATGATGGGTCTCAAGGATTGATCTTTATTTTTAACAAAGAAAATCCCAGCACCAGCAGGGGAGGTGGAGTGGCAAATAAAACCCTTCTGAAGATTTTCTTTTAGGTAAGATTTGAGATGTTCTAATTCTGGTTCAGATAATGGGAAGACATGTCCATAAGGGATGTCAGCACCAGGATGTAAGTCAATTGGACAGTCATAGATCCTGTGAGGAGGCAAATTAGTTGACTCTTTCTTGTCAAAAACATCAGAAAAGGAGGTATATTCAATAGGAACATGGTTAGCAATATCTAGGAGTAATTGTTCCTGATGTAGACAGGTGTTTGTGCAATATGTAGAATTAAAAGTAATATGTGAGGTGGACCAGGTTATTGTTGGATCATGTTGCTTAAACCAAGTAATGCCCAAAATGATCGGATACATGGGAGACGGTATTACATCGAAAGTGAGAAACTCAGTGTGTAATGACTGTGTAGTAATGCGAACAGGTATTGTATGATATTTTATAGGCCCTGAGGTAATCTCTTTACCATCAACAAAACGGAGGAGACTGGGTGTGTTTTTTGTTATAAGTGGTATTTTATTGTACACTGCAAACTGGTGATCTATATAGTTGTGGCTTGCACCCGAGTATAGAATAGCTTCAGACTGGAGTCTGTGGTGTTCCCACTGTAAAAGAATAGGGAGGGTGCAATGGTTAGACCGCTGTTGTTTAGCAGATAAATAGATATGTGTAGTTCTTTGCTTACCCTTCCTGCGTTGTAGTTGTGAGCAGTCTTTTACCGCATGATCTAAGCCGCCACAGTACATGCAGAGATCCAAGGTTTTTCTCCTCAACTTTTCCTGTGGGGTGAGGGGTCCTCTGATGAAGCCTAATTCCATCGGAGTCTCTGCAGCCCTAGATGGAGGCTTTTGTGAAAGAGTGTTGGGTGCAGGTGGTGTTGGGAACTTAGGAAAAGTGTCATGATGTGCCTTCTCTGTGCGTCTCTCCCTGATACGTCTATCTAAGGTGATGCAACTGTTTATGAGCTTTTCTAGGGAGTCAGGGAGTGGTTGCCTGGCTAATTCATCCTTGAGGGATTCGGAGAGGCCAAGTCTAAACTGGTTTCTCAATGAGAGATCATTCCATTGAGTATCTGGTGACAATTTTTTGAATTCAGCTATATAGTCTTCCACTGGCCTTTTATTCTGGCGCAGGGATCTCATTGCAGTTTCAGCAGATAACTGCTTGTAGGGGTCATCATAAAGCTGGCCCATAGCCTTGAAGAATTGTTCCAAGGAGAACAATATGGGGTCATTGGTCTCAAAGAAGAGGTTTGCCCAGATGCGGGGTTCCCCGCACAGATATGAAATAGTTGTGATCACCTTTAGGTGGTCATTTACATATGTTTTAGGTTTTAGTTGAAAATAAAGAAAACAGGAATTTCTAAACTCCCTGAACTCACTTCTTAGTCCACTAAATGGTTGAGGTGGATTTGGCTGTGGTTCATGTGAAGAGTTAATTAGTTTCAAGATGTCAAATTTCTCATTAATATATAATCTTAATGAGTTATTGTCAGCTTGCAAAGCAGTGAGCCCCTTAGAGAGGTTGTCCACTGTTTTTGTGACTGCATCAACATGGGCTACTAGGGCTGCTGGGTCCATCCTGGCTTCGATATTATTGTCAGGGTTTAATAAGTCAGTATCCCCTGCAAGCAGAAAATAATAATAATAAGAACTAGGACCACAACTGCAGCGATATTTGTGTTGGGAAGGGCATGCCAGATAGACAGGGAAAATGAGTGGCAGCAGGGGGGCAACTTATATTGCAATACGCTTCCCTTTAATATATGGCTGAGAGGTTAATAGCTGTGATCAAAGGAGTGTTTAGCTCTTCACAGTATTGCACCTCTCTGCCTTAGAAAAAATACAACAGTGTTACCGGGGTTGGTATATACTATCCATAGGTAGCTTTTAATGTGAAGCAAGAGTGTAACCTGAGAGTGACTGATTACTACAATGTTGAGGTACTTATAGATCCTAATGATACAGCAGTAATCCAATGAGCATAGGAAAGAAATGACAGAAGATCACATTTGTACAACCATTTGTAATAACAAGCCGTGATTTACTTTAGAGCGCTTGTTAGGATGAGGCATGAAATTAGTCTTACCACGTTTGGAGGTTATAGAAGCTGGATGCAGTCTGTTAGGTAGTTTTGCTCAGCGTGCTACAATAGAGGAATCCTGCTAGCTGTGGCTTCTGGGCTGTTTTGCGGTCGGCGCGCGCTCCGTTGGCGTGTGACGTCACCGCTAGATCCGGGTATCCTGTAGTCAGCTGTGTGCTTGTCCGGAATGCTCACAAGCATAGGTAAGGCTTGCATCAAGAATATCGAAGCATTGAGTGCTTCCTGTTGGGGGGTTTTATAGCAATACAGCAATGAGGAGTTAAGTCATTAAGTAAGATATGCGGCAAGTGTGCAGAGAAATAAGTAAGCATGACATACGGTCCCCGTAACGTCACATAAATAAATACTTTGATTGAAAGGACCAGTGAGTGCAGCCATTTGTTCATTTGTATTATTCACTTTTTGCATGCACCCTGGCACATTGAATTTTGAAGTGAGAGTGCTCTCCTGCTGCTTATATATATATATATATATATATATATGTGTGTGTGTGTGTGTGTGTATATATATATATATATATATATATGTGTGTGTGTGTGTATATATATATATATATATATATATATATATACAGTATCTTACAAAAGTGAGTACACCCCTTACATTTTTGGAAATTTTTTTTATATCTTTTCATGTGACAACACTTAGGAAATTACACTTTTCTACAATGAAAAGTAGTAAGTGTACAACCTGTATAACAGTGTACATTTGCTGTCCCCTCAAAATAACTCAACACACAGTCATTAAAGACACAGTCTACGCCCTATCTGAATCAGGAAAGTTTATTTTGGACTAGACTGTCCCTTTAATGTTTAAACCATTGGCAACAAAAGTGAGTACACCCCTAAGTGGAAATGCCCAAATTGGGCCCAAAGTGTCAATATTTTGTGTTGCCACCATTATTTTCCAGCACTGCCTTAACCCTCTTGGGCATGGAGTTCACCAGAGCTTCACAGGTTGCCACTGGAGTCCTCTTCCACACCTCCATGACGACATAACAGAGCTGGTGGATGTCAGAGACCTTGCGCTACCCCACCTTCCGTTTGAGGATGCCCCACAGATGCTCAATAGGGTTTAGGTCTGGAGAAATGCTTGGTCAGTCCGTCACCTTTACCCTCAGCTTCTTTAGCAAGGCAGTGGTCATCTTGGAGGTGTGTTTGGGTTTGTTATCATGTTGGAATACTGCCCTGTGGCCCAGTCTCCGAAAGGGAGGGGATCATGCTCTGCTTCAGTATGTCACAGTACATGTTGGCATTCATGGTTCCCTCAATGAACTGTAGCTCCCCAGTGGCGGCAGCACTCATGCAGGCCAAGACCATGATACCCCCACCACCATGCTTGACTGTAGGCAAGACACACTTGTCTTTGTACTCCTCACCTGGTTGCCACCACACACGCTTGACACCATCTAAATCAAATAAGTTTATTTTGGTCTCATCGGACCACAGAACAGGGTTCCAATAATCCATGTCCTTAGTCTGCTTGTCTTCAGAAAACTGTTGGCGGGCTTTCTTGTGCATCATCTTTAGAAGAGGCTTCCTTCTGGGACGACAGCCATGCAGACCAATTTGATGCAGTGTGCGGCGTATGGTCTGAGCACTGACAGGCTGATCTCCCCACCCCTTCAATGTCTAAACCTGGTTTAGACATTATTGGCTGTGTTTTGAGTTATTTTGAGGGGACAGCAAATTTACACTGTTATACAGGCTGTACACTCACTACTTTACATTGTAGCAAAGTGTAATTTCTTCAGTATTGTCACATGAAAAGATATAATAAAATATTCACAAAAATGTGAGGGGTGTACTCACTTTTGTGAGATACTGAATATATAGTAGTCAATGGTGGTGCAGCACTCTCAGAGACATAAAACAGGTATATTTCTGCCCGGGTGCACTTTAAGGTACAATACAGACAATCCAAAATGAAAGGCACTCACCGGGTCTTTAAATGAAGAATAACTCTTTAATAGGTTGATGTTATGGGGTTTCCCCCATCCACAAACCAATTTGAGGACGGGGGAAACCCCGAAACGTCACCCTATTAAAGAGTTTTTCTTCACTAAAAGACCCAGTGAGTGTCTTTCATTTTGGATTCTCTCTCTCTCTCTCTCTCTCTCTCTCTCTCTCTCTATATATATATATATATATATATATATATATATATATAAATCCTCCAAAAAGTGATAAGCACAGTCTTACAATACCATATCAGCCAGGGTGCACTTCAAATAAAGCATGTATGTTCCTCGTTTGAAAGAAGGCACTCACTGGTCTTAGAAAAAAACTATTTTTTAATTCATCCAATAAATATCAAAAGCAAGTTCATCCATAACGTTTCAATGTCGTTATGACACCTTTGTCAAATGATCTTCCAATATCAATATCACAGAATCATCATGTCCCCAAAGTAGAAAAAAATTGCTAACAATATACACCTAATACCCACCTTATATACAAACATTTTAAAATGTTCCCGCTCAGCAAATCACCACCTTCACCTCCGACGTCATCACGCTCAAATGTGAGCGAGGTGCGTCAGTAGGATCCGATTGGCTGCAGGTTCCCCTGGTAACTGTATGTACACAACCTACAAAGTAAGCCCAATCCGTGCTCCACATCCGCCCCCACCGATGTCATCACGCAAGATCGTGATTTTGACGTGTCAGTATGGGCTGATTGGCTACCGGTTACCATGGAAACCATAGAAACAAAACAAACATACCGTGTAAGCCCGAAGTCAAAGGTATATGTGTGTGAGTGTAAGTCCAATCTCCAGCTCAAAATTAAAGCACGGTCTTATAAGGCACAACAGTGCTCTAATATTTCAGACCCATTGAGTTATTTTTGTTACTGACAGACACAACACCAGCATATGACACCTGAGACTAAAGGACTACAGCTTCAGTGAATAAAAACAAAAAAGCTATTTTGCAACATAACCTATGTCAAATATTTGCACCCCTAAATAATGTTGTTAACACTTCATTCTCTAATAAACTTATTCAAAATCCTAGGTTTGCACAAATTACTCTCTACTATATACAATTGTCATATATATTATTACCAGCCTCCTTCATGCCTCTTGATGTAAATAGAAACCAGTGTGTACCCACTAGAATGAAAATTCATGTAGGATCCTGGTACTTATTATTGCATATAGGAGTGGTAGATTGAAATGTATCTGTAGTCAGTCTATGGTTTATTTAGTGTAAAACGGTCCAAAGTCCAGATAGTGTTCAGTCCCTTGGGTATTACAGTGTCCAATAGATGAATCCATTTAGTCTCTCTCTGGAGAAGTCATTTCACTCTATTGCCACCCCTGGGTAATGGTGGGATGTGATCAATAACCATAGTTTTCATGCTAGAAACACTGTGTCTGTATTGCACAAAATGGCGTGCTACTGGCTGATCCAAATCGCCTGTTTTTAGGGCTTCTCGGATGGCACACCAATGATTTGCCATCCTATCTCTGAAGCTCGTGACTGTTTTTCCGATATTTACCAGGGAGCATGTGTGCTGGTACAGGTAAGTCGATGGCGAATAGTAAAGCGCTTGTTAGTATGGGGATGTTGAAATGTTTTCCCTTTTATCATGCCATTGCATGTTGTGCAACCATCGCACGTAAAGCAACCTTTGCTTGAGGGTTTTAACCATGTTTCCTTCTGGTAACAGCTGACTGGATCAGTTTTCACCAGCAGATCTCTATAGTCAACATAATTTTGTATGACTATAGAGCCACCTTTATCCGCAGGGCGGATAACGATTGAATTATCATTGCAATGGCATGATAAAAGGGAAAACATTTCAACATCCCCATACTAACAAGCGCTTTACTATTCGCCATCGACTTACCTGTACCAGCACACATGTCATATGCATGTTGATTTGCCAGTGGTCCCTGGTATATATAGGAAAAACAATTTATGATAGATATTTATGTTGGCTATAGAGCGGAAGCTCTGTATCAACTTTCAGATACTGAAGTATATCTGAAACTTAGGGGCAATCCAACGGGTATATACAAAAAAATTCAAATGGGTTTGGAGTCAGGGATACTATCTGAACATGAGGCTGATTTTTTGATAACTGAATATCCAAACAATCCAGTGTTATATTTGTTGCCAAAGGTGCACAAGACTCTTGAGAATCCCCCTGGCAGACCAATTGTGTCTGCCAGGGATTCCTTGTTATCCAGTCTGTCCATGTTTATTGACTTCCATCTGCAACCTGTAGTTAAAGGCACTCCTGCATACCTACAGGATTCAGCGAGTCTGATACAAATCTTTAGGAGTTATACTGACCTATGTGCTGATGATATGTTGGTCACCATGGATGTTGACAGCCTTTATACCTCTATCCCCCATGAGGGAGGGGTGGGGGCTGTCAGATCCATGATGACTGACAATCCTTTATATGAGGGTCCACCTGTGGAGTTTTTGTGTGAATTAGTAATGTTGTGCCTTGATAAAAACTACTTCAGGTTTGAACGTGACTATTATTTACAAATCTCTGGGACAGCCATGGGTTCAAACATCGCACCCTCATATGCTAATTTGTACATGGTATGGTATGAGCAGCAGGCCATGAAACCATATGCTCATCCCCGCATCAGGTATTATGTATGTTATATTGATGATGTGTTCCTGGTGTGGAGAGGTGATGAAATAGAATTAAAGCAATGGGTGTCATGTTTGAACTCCATGGACTGTCCCATCAGATTTAAACTTGAATACAGTGAGACAGAGGTTCATTTTTTGGACCTCAACATCTTCAAGGTCCAGAATGACGAACAATATGTTTTTGGTACATCATTATATACCAAAGCAACTGACCATAATTCTCTGTTGGAAGCTAACAGCTTTCACCCGAGACACCAAAAAACAGGTTTAGTGAAATCACAGCTCACTAGGGTCATCCGCAACAACAGTGATGTACCCACTATGCTGGAACAACTTGACGAGATGGAAATGAAGTTGATAAGGAGGGGTTATGATGGTGAAATGGTCCATGGTATAAGACAGGAGTTGTTGGATGGCACTGCCACACGTGCTAGAAAACCAAAAGATAATACCACAACACAACAGAACTTTATAAGCACATACACTCCAATGAGTGGAGAATTGTCAAGGTCTGTACGCCAACACTGGTCAATCCTGGAGACTGACACGACGCTCCCTTTTTATGGTACCAGGCCACCACGTATGGTGCATAGGCGGGCTGACAATTTACAAGATCTGCTGGTGAAAACTGATCCAGTCAGCTGTTACCAGAAGGAAACATGGTTAAAACCCTCAAGTAAAAGGTTGCTTTACATGCGGTGGTTGCACAACATGCAATGGCATGATAAAAGGGAAAACATTTCAGCATCCCCATACTAACAAGCGCTTTACTATTCGCCATCGACTTACCTGTACCAGCACACATGCCATATACATGTTAATTTGCCCATGCTCCCTGGTATATATCGGAAAAACAGTCACGAGCTTCAGAGATAGGATGGCAAATCATCGGTGTGCCATCTGAGAAACCCTAAAAACAGGCGATTTGGATCAGCCAGTAGCACGCCATTTTGTGCAATACAGACACAGTGTTTCAAGCATGAAAACTATGGTTATTGATCACATCCCACCATTACCCAGGGGTGGCAATAGAGCGAAACGACTTCTCCAGAGAGAGACTAAATGGATTCATCTATTGGACACTGTAATAACCAAGGGACTGAACACCTATCTGGACTTTGGACCATTTTACACTAAATAATCCATAGACTGACTACAGATACATTTCAATCTACCACTCCTATATGCAATAATAAGTACCAGGATCCTACATGAATTTTCATTCTAGTGGGTACACACTGGTTTCTATTTACATCAAGAGGCATGAAGGAGGCTGGTAATAATATATATGACAATTGTATATAGTAGAGAGTAATTTGTGCAAACCTAGGATTTTGAATAAGTTTATTAGAGAATGAAGTGTTAACAACATTATATAGGGGTGCAAATATTTTACATAGGTTATGTTGCAAAATAGCTTTTTTGTTTTTATTCACTGAAGCTGTAGTCCTTTAGTCTCAGGTGTCATATGCTGGTGTTGTGTCTGTCAGTAACAAAAATAACTCAATGGGTCTGAAATATTAGAGCACTGTTGTGCCTTATAAGACCGTGCTTTAATTTTGAGCTGGAGATTGGACTTACACTCACACGCATACACCTTTGACTTCGGGCTTACACGGTATGTTTGTTTTGTTTCTATGGTTTCCATGGTAACCGGTAGCCAATCAGCCCATACTGACACGTCAAAATCACGCTCTTGCGTGATGACATCGGTGGGGGCAGATGTGCAGCACGGATTGGGCTTACTTTGTAGGTTGTGTACATACAGTTACCAGGGGAACCTGCAGCCAATCGGATCCTACTGACGCACCTCGCTCACATTTGAGCGTGATGACGTCGGAGGTGAAGGTGGTGATTTGCTGAGCGGGAACATTTTAAAATGTTTGTATATAAGGTGGGTATTAGGTGTATATTGTTAGCGATTTTTTTCTACTTTGGGGACATGATGATTCTGTGATATTGATATTGGAAGATCATTTGACAAAGGTGTCATAACGACATTGAAACGTTATGGATGAACTTGCTTTTGATATTTATTGGATGAATTAAAAAATCGTTTTTTCTAAGACCAGTGAGTGCCTTCTTTCAAACGAGGAACACATATATATATATATTTATATATATATAGTCAACTCAAAGAGAATAAATCACAATAACATTTCAGCGCAACAAACACAATTGAAATATAAATAATACAAAAACGTCTTAATGTAGAAAGTTTCTCTAATCTCTGTTCTTTATGCTTATAAAGCAATCTATGGTGACAAATGTATCATATGGAGTAGATAATAACATCTATACCTATCTATATATGTGAATGCTTATCTCATCACGGATTGAGGGCTTTTAATGTAAGTGCATAGTGTTTACGTGTCTGTAATAAATTTACTATCCAAACACTATTACGCTATGTGGCGTTTGTTCTTTTCCCTCTTATAATATCACCCCGGAGGAATACCATACTCCTGGGAGACCACAAGGAGGAGCCTTAAAGGAAAAGTTTTGGAAGTTTCCATTCGACAAGTGGCATGCACAAGAGTAAAGTAAAGAACAAGCTTACAACTGCATAAGGAATCGTTACAGATGAAACATCACCCCAGACCCAGGGCTGCCTTGGCTATCATTTGAGAGCATACATTACCTCATACGATTGAGGGTAATTCCGGTAAGGAGACACCTACTACATTATAGTATCAACGTTGTATCTACTCCATATGATACATTTGTCACCATAGATTGCTTTATAAGCATAAAGAACAGAGATTAGAGAAACTTTCTACATTAAGACGTTTTTGTATTATTTATATTTCAATTCTGTTTGTTGCGCTGAAATGTTATTGTGATTTATTCTCTTTGAGTTTACTTTTTCTAAAGTGTTAAGGGTACACTTAATTATCTTTTCAAGCTGCACAATCATACACTAACTGTAGGGTTGACACACAGCCCACACTATAAGTCCTAATTTTACATTAGCCATCATTATTTTCCATAAGTGCTCATAATTATGCGCTGGTATTTCATCTTGCTTAATTATATATATACTTTTGTCACCACTTAGGCCTCTTTGGCTGTTCAGATTGTGCTTGAATCTCAATTGTTCCTATATTACTTGAACTGATCCCCAAATGGAGTTGCTGGAATAGTTCTTTTCCTCCTTGACTTATTTACTTTTGTTCATATCAACACAAATCCCTTATATTATACCATTTACAGTTTACTGAAGGTAGAACACATAATATATATCGGATATCAGATTGTCTCAATATGATAGGGTTCAGATAGTTGTGCATTATCACCTTACATTTAGTCACTGTCTTAAAAGGTCTTTAAGTGACAGTTGACATGTGATGTTAATACACAGTAGAGACATAGCACAGCACCATTGTTATAAAATGTCTCCTATCAGGGCCTCTGACTTAGCTATATAATTTTCCAAAATGGATTTTGTCTTATAGAGTGACCTTAGACTAAAAACCATGGTGTTTTCTTTACTTATTGATGTATATTGCCTGACACCAATATTGTAGGTCACCTCCTTTTGGATACTAATATTAATCATTAACATATTGTCATGAGATATCATTCACAATCATTATTACCACATTTATGTTATAACATCTATTAAGGTTTTATTTTACATTTGTTTTTATCTTAGTGATTACTTATGTTTTTGCTTTTGAAACATTATGCTATTTAGTTAATATACTTATTTAAATAATTTTGTAGAATATTTGCTTATTTTTAGATTTATTTTCCACACTTTTTAAAGCAAAACATTTATCTGTAAAAATATTATTTTATTTATTTATTTATTTTTTTGAAAATGTATAATGTTTATTATTGTTATTATTTTATCTTAGCTTTTATTGTTAAGACATGTTATTGTGTGTATCGTTAGATATGAATATTATACCTTGCGAGACCTATGTAGGGGCGGACATTCTCTCACAAATAACAAATTACTCACCATTTGCCTATTGCAATCTATAGCTTGTTTGTTGATTGGTTGCTGGCCCCTATATAGGTCTTGACCCACCTAGACTCTTTAGCCTCTGATGAAGCGCATGTACGCATGCGCGAAACGCGTCAGGTGTCTATCTGTACCTACACCTACTTTCTCTCCCCCTGGTGGGATTTACCTTTTTTTTTATATATATATATATATATATATATATATATATATATATATATATATATATATATATATATATATATATATATATATATATATAACAGTAACAAAAACTTGCACTCACTGGTCTTTCCTTCAGAAACACACATTTATTGTAACATTTCGGAGACAGAGTATCCCCTTCCTCATATATATATATATATATATACACAATTAGTCCCAGAACCAAGCACTCTAGTTAGTCTCCAACACTTTTGTATTGCCAGGGTTCACGTATTAAGCACAATACATATCCTTCCATAAATCATGGCACTCTCTGGTCTTAAACATATAACTTTGTTTTATTATAAAATAAAGTTATATGTTTAAGACCGGAGAGTGCAGTGATTTATATATATATATATATATATATATATATACAGGTATATATATATATAAAAATATATATAGATAGATATAGATATTTTCATATAGATCTATAGGTATATGTATATATCTTTTTTTCTAAATAATCATATTTATAAAACTATACTCCTGTCATCTAACATTTCTGTGATTCTGTGATAATTGTTCTCATTTAGGGTCTGATATTTAGATGAAATAAGTAGTCTGATGAGTATGCCAAGGTACATTTTTTTAGAAACACAAATTTTACATTGAGAGGTGTGTATCTCACAGTGCAGGGTTCTGTATGTGATGGGGAGACTCCTATATTAAAATGTAAGGTCTAAGAAAAAGATTTTGTGTGGTTTCTCTCCATGGCGGCAACTTTTTGATCGACAGGATCTTAATGTGGCAGTAACCGGAGGTAGTAAAGAATTAAAGATGAAAAAGTCTTACAACATAAGGAGAACATACACAAATCACTAACTGATCTTCATGAGCATTATGATCTGTTTCTTTTTCTTTGTAACAAAGGTGGAGATATACAATACATATGCACACTGTTTCCCTTTTATTTAGTCTTTATATTAGTTTTCTTTGAAATAAATATAATTATAAAGCTGTTAACTGTATACGTTTTGAAGGGACAGTAACAAACTGAACATTCATACTTCAATTAGAGCAATTTTAAACAACTTTCTAATTTACTGCCATTATCTTCATTGTTTTGTTCTCTTGATATCCTTTGTTAAAAAGCATATCTAAGTAGGCTCAGAAGCAGCAATGCTCTACAGGGAGCTAGTTGCTTCTTTTTGTGAATTAATTTGTTATATATATATATACCTGTATATCAATTCATATAACTATATAGAGATATATTTTTTATATTAGTGTTATCAGATAAATATAGCAATATACATTTAAAAAAGTATACAGTATGTAAAGAACATACAAATGTAAAATATGCATATTGCACTTCACTTTTTGCACTTTAGGTCTAACGCGGTGTCGGGTTAGTGCACATGAAGAATTGGTTACCTCAATGTGCAAAATTGAAACATTAAATATAAAATAGATTACAAGTTTTGCATTATGAGCGAAAAAGCATTGTTATGGCCCATAACGATGCTTTTTCCCTAACGCCGCTATTACAAGTCTTGTCAGAATAGGTGTACCACACACCTTTTTGGCCGTCACGCAACGTCAGTACCGCACTTTAAGAAAAGTATTTTTTCAATGGGACTCCCATAGCACCGGTAAAACTCATAAATAAACTGTCACAGAGCACACTAACACCCATAAACTACCTAAAAACCCCTAAATCAAGGCCCTCCCACATCGCAAACACTGACACTTAAAACATTTATTAACCCCTATTCCGCTGCTTCCTGATATCGCTGCCACTATAATAAAATTATTAACCCCTAAACCGCCGCCCTCCCACATAGCAAACACTATTTAAATATTATTAACCCCTAATCTGCCGCACACCCACACCGCCGCTTTAATAAACCTATTTACCCCTAAACCTAACCCTAACGTAACCCTAACACCCCCTAACTTAAATATAATTAAAATAAATCTAAATAAAACTTACTATTACTACCAAAATGATACCTTGTTACATTGTAGCTATCAGGTTTTATTTTTATTTCACAGGTAAGTTTGTATTTATTTTAACTAGGTAGACTAGTTGTTAACTATTTACTAGCTGCCTAGTTAAAATAAATACAAACTTACCTGTAAAATAAAACCTAACCTGTCTTACACTAAAACCTAACATTACAATAAAATGAATTAAATTAATCAAGTACATTTATCTAAATTACACAAAATAAAAAAACGAAATTATCAAAAATAAAAATGAATTACTCCTAATCTAATAGCCTTATCAAAATAAAAAAAGCCCCCAAAATAAAAAAAACCCTAGCCTACACTAAACTACCAATGGCCCTTAAAAGGGCCTTTTTTCGGGGCATTGCCCCAAAGAAATCAGCTCTTTTACCTGTAAAAAAAAAATACAAACAACCCCTCAACAGTAAAACCCACCACCCACCCAACCAAACCCCCCAAATAAAAACCTAGCTAAATAAACCTAAGCTAACCATTGCCCTGAAAAGGACATTTGGATGGGCATTGCCCTTAAAAGGGCATTTAGCTCTTTTACATTGCCCAAACCCTAATCTAAAAATAAAACCCACCCAATAAACCCTTAAAAAAACTAACACTAACCCCCGACGATACACTTACAGTTTTCGAAGACCGGACATCTATCCTCATCCAAGCGGCATGAAGTATTCATCCAAACAGGCAGAAGTCCTCCTCGAAGCCGGCTGTAAGGGTTAAACGTGACCTCTCTGTCCCTTTAAGCCTTTTGCCTATTTAAGGCACCACCCACTAAGAATCAGTGCTGCTTTATTGAGTTCTAATGCTTATTGCTGTGTACTCAGACCGCTACAGAGTTTTATGCTCTATACTTTTGGAAATCATCCTATACTATACTTCTACTTGGAATTCTAAAGTTGCTCACTAACCTGTATAGTAGATGCTATACTTTCTGGATTATTGTTTCAGGTGCTGCTTCACATCTTCCTAAAACAACCTGTGTGTGACCGGCACTCGATAGCCGTGACGTCATCAGAGGCAGACGTCTGCATCTCTCCCTGCCTGTCAGCTCTAACCGGCTCTCCACGCTACTGTTTGTTTTAACTCACGGTTCCATACTGAGTTAAATATACTAAACGAAACAAGGGGAACATTTCTACTCCGGAACATTACTCACAGGTCTGATTAACTTTATCTACTCCAATTTCTTATACTGTGAATTTCCGTCTGAACTATCAAGTTCCCTCAATATACAGTTCAGCCTATATATTAACCTGTTACATTTGCCACATTGTAGTTTGTGTGATATATCCAATATTTCATTGCTCAACTATAACGCCTTGGCATATATAAATGTACTAGGTATTTCTTTAAAATCCTTTACTGGAATACTTAGCCAACAACAAAACCCTTATCAATCTCATAGGATTACTGTTGTCATTGACATATTTAAACAGTACCTAACAGTTTATTACATAATAAAGCAGCCAAATAAGAGATTCATTAAGGGTTTGTTTTGGCCGAAGTTTTCATTAAAACAGAAAATCATTATAACTTAATCTAACCATGGAACAGGATCCTATTGGTGAAAGAGTTCAAGTATTGTCTGATAGGCTCGATGCCTTGTCAGGTTCTTTTCATGAGCTACAAGTAGAAAACCAGGCCCTAAAAGCCTGTCTTCGAGAGGTATTGGCCCCTAAGCCGAGCCCCTCAGAACAAACACCTGAACCCTTGGTCTCCCCTCCTGAGAAATTCTCCGGAGACAGAGCCCACTTCAGAGAATTCAGGAATTCCTGTTTATTGTTATTTGACTTAAAACCACGTACATACCCCACAGAAAGGGTCAGAGTCTTAACGGTCATTTCTTATCTAAGGGGTGAGCCCAGGGCTTGGGCTGACTCATTCTATGAGAACCAAGACCCTGTCTTAGGATCTCTTTCAAGTTTTTTCAACCAGATGGCAGCACTTTATGATGACCCCTTCAAACAGGTTTCTGCCGAAAATACCTTAAGGGCCCTGAAACAAAAGAAAAATCCAGTGGAAAATTATATCACCCTCTTCAAGATTTCTGCACGTGACTCAGGATGGAACGAGGTGTCCCTTAAGACACAATTTCGTTTGGGGTTAAGTGAAGAGATTAAAGATGAATTATCCCGCATTGGTATCCCTGACTCCCTGGAGGAATTTTTCACACTTACAATTAATATAGATAGACGCCTCAGGGAAAGGAGGAATGAAAAAGCTACGAGCTCTAAAGGATATCTCCCAACTCCAACTTACCAGGTGAAGGATAGTACCCAACCCATGGATATCGGGTTTATGAAGGGACCACTCACCCCTCAGGAAAAAGCCAGAAGAAAAATGCAATGCCTTTGCATGTACTGTGCTTCCCCAGCCCATGAAGTGAAGGACTGCCCTATACTAGCTAAAACTAAGAAGGGTAGGTTGCTAACAACACATACCTCTTACGTAATTAAGACAATTAAAAATGCTTATATCACTGTCCCAATTCTCTTACAGTGGGACCACTACCAGACAACCACTGAAGCACTCATAGATACAGGCTCATGTAGAAACTTTATCCATCTAGGTTTTGTGAAATCCAATAAAATACCTTTTGTGTGTAAAAGCAATCCAGTCTCGGTGAAAGTTATTGATGGGTCTTTACTTGCTTCAGGGCCTGTATTACATCAAACTGATCCTATTCAGGTAACTATTAATAACTCAGTAACTAAATCTTGTATATTTGATGTTATTACATCCCCTATTTTTGACATCATATTAGGTATGGAATGGTTATGTATGTACAAACCTACTATAGATTGGGATAATCTCAGCCTAACCTTTCCTAAAACAAGTACATCCTTGTCAAATACTGATCTATCTATTCTATGTAATACTTCTGCTAATATCCTGCCCACTCATTACGCAGAGTACTCTGATGTGTTTGACAAAAAGGATGCTGAGGTCCTCCCTCCTCACAGGGCTTATGATTGCCCGATTGACCTATTACCGGGGGTCTCCATCCCGTATGGTCACATTTATCCGCTCTCTAAACCAGAGTTGGAACACTTAAAGAACTATATTGATGATAACCTTAAAAAGGGGTTTATCAGACCCAGTACCTCTCCTGCCGGGGCTGGGATATTTTTTGTTACTAACAAAGACGGTACTTTAAGACCTATTATTGATTACCGAGAATTAAATAAGCGTACACGTAAAAACAGGTACCCTCTCCCGTTAATCCCAGAGTTGATAGAAAGATTGAGGGGTGCCACGGTTTTCACCAAGTTGGATCTTCGTGGCGCCTATAATCTGATACGAATGAGGGCTGGAGACGAATGGCTCACTGCGTTCCGAACTAGATACGGTCTTTTCGAATACACAGTGATGCCATTCGGATTATGTAATGCTCCAGCTACATTCCAATGTCTTATCAATGACATTTTCCGAGACATACTGGATGTGTATGTTGTAGTCTATTTGGACGACATTCTAATTTATTCACAAGACCTAGATCAGCATAGACTACATGTAAGAGAAGTCCTTTCTAGACTTAGGACACACCATCTATATGCCAAACTCGAAAAATGTATATTCGAATCTCAGAACATAACCTTCCTTGGTTATGAAATTTCCCCAAAAGGCATTAAAATGCAAAACGACAAGGTTCAGGCTATTTTAGATTGGCCTGTCCCCCAATCAAAGAAAGACGTACAGCGCTTTCTAGGGTTTTCTAATTATTATAGAAAATTTATACCTGGCTTTGCAGCCCTCACAAAACCCCTGACAGTACTCACAAAATTGAATCAACCATTTGCCTGGAACAATCAAACTCAATCAGTATTTGACAATTTGAAGTCCCAATTTACTTCAGCTCCCATCCTCCAGTATCCAGATCTGCAAAAGCAATTTATACTAGAGGTGGACGCCTCAGAATTTGCCATTGGGGCAATCTTGTCCCAGAGAAAATCTTTTAAGGATCCGTTACATCCAGTGGCTTTTTTCTCTCGACTCCTACAACCTTCTGAATTGAATTACCCAGTAGGAGAAAAAGAATTGCTCGCTATCAAGTGTTCTTTTGACCATTGGAGACACCTTTTAGAAGGAGCTACCCAACCTACTGTTATTTATACTGATCATAAGAACTTGCAGTACTTACAATCTAATCGTACTTTGTCTTCCAGGCAAGTGAGATGGAGTCTCTATTTTTCTCGCTTTCAATATATCATCACCTATAGACCAGGTACCAGGAATGGCAAGGCAGACGCCCTTTCTAGACAAGCAACCAAACCTTCACAATCTCCTTTGCCCTCTACCATCATACCCAAGGAATGTATAGTAGGAATCATGACGGGTCTTGAACCCCTGTTCAAAAGAGCACTTGGCACAGATACTTCTGTTCCTTTTCAGGACTTACTACCTGACGCTAATGGAGTATTACGCAAGGACCACAAGCTGTATATCCCAACAAACCTCAGGAAAGAAGTACTGAATTCTGTTCACGAATCTCCTTTAGCAGGGCATATGGGTAGGGATAAAACTATGGATTTGCTCACTAGATTCTATTGGTGGCCAACCTTACGCTCGGATCTTAAAAATCACTTGGACCAATGTGTCATCTGTGCCACCTCTAAACCCTCCAGACAATTGCCAGTCGGTCTTCTACAACCTTTACCAGTACCCCATGTTCCATGGCAGACTGTGTCTATGGACTTTATAGTTGATCTACCGACATCCAATAATTATACCACTATCATGGTGGTTACGGATTTGTTCTCAAAAATGTCACACTTCATCCCCATAACATCATTACCTACGTCCAAAATTTCTTGTGATCTATTTATACAAAATGTAGTACGCTTGCATGGCATCCCACTAACAGTTATCAGTGATCGTGGAACTCAGTTCACCTCCAAATTCTGGAGATCTCTTTGTAAAGCCCTCCACATGGAACAGAAGCTTTCCACCGCTTATCATCCGCAGACTAACGGACAAACAGAGAGAGTCAACCAGTGGCTGGAGCAATACTTGCGATGTTACTGTGCAAATCAACAAGAGTCATGGGCATTCTTCCTCCCACTAGCAGAGTTCGCGTATAACAACAACAGAAATTCTTCCACTGGTTTCTCTCCATTTTTCATTAATTATGGATTACACCCTCGTTTTACTTTACTACCTAAGGTTGAGACACCTTGTCCTGTAGTAAATGATTTGGTCAATGATATCTCAGCTCTATTCCCAACTATTCATGATAATATTCTACATGCCCAAGCGTATCAGAGTAAATACTACAATCTCCGTCATAGGTCTAGTCCCACATATGTGGTAGGACAAATGGTTTGGCTCTCAACTCGGAATCTTAGACTCTCATACCCTAGCAAGAAGATGGGGAAGTTGTTCATTGGTCCATACCGCATCATTCGGATCACAAATCCATCAACTGTCACCCTACAGCTCCCTTCCAATTTCAAAGTTCATCCTACTTTTCACGTATCCTTAGTTAAACCCTGCTCTGTATCTACCCATACTTCTCTTGACTCCGAACCAGTTCCGATACCTTCCCCGGATCAAGAATTTGTTGTACATAGCATCCTGGACTCACGCATCCGTGGGGGAATTCTATTTTATCTTATTCATTGGAAGGGGTTTGGTCATGAAGAGGACTCTTGGGAACCTGCTACCAATGTCTCTGCTCCTCGCCTTGTGTCCCTTTTCCACCGGCGAAATCCGGATCGTCCCAGACCTTGACCCACGCTGTGGTTCTTTGTGGGGGGGGCTCTGTAAGGGTTAAACGTGACCTCTCTGTCCCTTTAAGCCTTTTGCCTATTTAAGGCACCACCCACTAAGAATCAGTGCTGCTTTATTGAGTTCTAATGCTTATTGCTGTGTACTCAGACCGCTACAGAGTTTTATGCTCTATACTTTTGGAAATCATCCTATACTATACTTCTACTTGGAATTCTAAAGTTGCTCACTAACCTGTATAGTAGATGCTATACTTTCTGGATTATTGTTTCAGGTGCTGCTTCACATCTTCCTAAAACAACCTGTGTGTGACCGGCACTCGATAGCCGTGACGTCATCAGAGGCAGACGTCTGCATCTCTCCCTGCCTGTCAGCTCTAACCGGCTCTCCACGCTACTGTTTGTTTTAACTCACGGTTCCATACTGAGTTAAATATACTAAATGAAACAAGGGGAACATTTCTACTCCGGAACATTACTCACAGGTCTGATTAACTTTATCTACTCCAATTTCTTATACTGTGAATTTCCGTCTGAACTATCAAGTTCCCTCAATATACAGTTCAGCCTATATATTAACCTGTTACATTTGCCACATTGTAGTTTGTGTGATATATCCAATATTTCATTGCTCAACTATAACGCCTTGGCATATATAAATGTACTAGGTATTTCTTTAAAATCCTTTACTGGAATACTTAGCCAACAACAAAACCCTTATCAATCTCATAGGATTACTGTTGTCATTGACATATTTAAACAGTACCTAACAGTTTATTACACCGGCAGAAGCCTTCATCCAAGTGGGCAGAAGTCTTCATCCAGATGGCATCTTCTATCTTCATCCATCCAGCGTGGAGCGGGTCCATCTTCAAGAAATCCGGTGTGGAGCATCCTCTTCTTCCGATGGTCAACATAGAATGAAGTTTCCCTTTAAGGTATGACATCCAAGATGGCATCCCTTAGATTCCGATTGGCTGATAGAATTCTATCAGCCAATAGGAATTAAAGGTGAAAAAATCCTATTGGCTGTTGCAATCAGCCAATAGGATTGAGCTTTCATCTTATTGGCTGATCCAATCAGTCAATACGATTGAGCTAGCATTCTATTTGCTGATTGGATCAGCCAATAGGATGAAAGCTCAATCCTATTGGCTGATTGCAACAGCCAATAGGATTTTTCCCCTTTAATTCCGATTGGCTGATAGAATTCTATCAGCCAATTGGAATGTAAAGGACCCTTCTTGGATGACATACCTTAAAGGGAAACTTCATTCTATGTTGACCATCAGAAGAAGAGGATGCTCCCCGCCGGATGTCTTGAAGATGGACCCGCTCCATGTCGGATGGATGAAGATAGAAGATGCTGTCTGGATGAAGACTTCTGCCCGCTTGGATGAAGACTTCTGCCGGCTTTGATGAGGACTTCTACATGCTTGGATGAAGACTTCTGCTCCCTGGATGAGGATGGATGTCCGGTCTTCGAGAACTGTAAGTGGATCATCGGGGGTTAGTGTTAGGTTTTTTTAAGGGTTTATTGGGTGGGTTTTATTTATAGATTAGGATTTGGGCAGTAAAAGAGCTAAATGCCCTTTTAAGGGCAATGCCCACCCAAATGCTCTTTTCAGGTCAATGGTTAGTTTAGGTTTATTTAGCTAGGTTTTTATTTGGGGGGTTTGGTTGTGTGGGTGGTGGGTTAAACTGTTAGGGGGTTGTTTGTAAAAAAAATTTACAGGTAAAAGAGCTAATTTCTTTGGGGCAATGCCCCGCAAAAGGGCCATTGGCAGTTTAGTGTAGACTAGGGGTTTTTTTTTATTTTATTTTATTTTATTTTGATAGGGCTATTAGATTAGGAGTAATTCGTTTTTATTTTTGATAATTTTGTTTTTTATTTTGTGTAATTTAGTGTTTATTTTTTTGTAATTTAGATAATTGTATTTTATTAATTTAATTTATTTTATTTGATTGTAATGTTAGGTTTTATTTCACAGGTAATTTTGTATTTACTTTAACTAGGTATTTATTTAAATACAAATTTAGCTTAGGGGTTAATATATTTATTTAGTGTTAGTGATGTTGTAGGCCAGAGGTTTAGGGGCTAATAACTTTAGTATAGTGGCGGCGACATTGGGGGCAGCAGATTAGGGGTTAATAACTGTAATGTAAGTGGCGGCAATGTTAAGGGCGGCAGATTAGGGGTTAATAAGTGTATATAGGTGGCGGCGATGTTAGGGCCAGCAGATTAGGGGTTAATAACATTATGTAGGTGGCGGTGATGTTGGGGACGACAGATTTGGGGTGTTTAGATGTGGTTTTTATGTTACGGTGTTGGGTTTAAACATAGCTTTTTCTTTCCCCATAGACATCAATGGGGCTGCGTTACGGAGCTTTTTTTTCCCAATCGCAGGTGTTAGGCTTTTTTTGCCAGCTCTCCCCATTGATGTCTATGGGGAAATCGTGCACAAGCACGTCAAAACAGCGCTTGTATTTGGGTGAAGCATGGAGCTCAACACCACCATATCGCCAGCACAAGCCTGCTTTTTGCAAACCTGTAATAACAATGCTATAGGGAGGTGAAATACCGCCGAAAATGTTGCGGTCGTTAAATTTCCTATAGCGCTCAAAACTCGTAATCTGGCTGATTATTAATAATTATAACAAATTATTATTCACACTGTAAATATATATATATATATATATATATATTCTATGAATTATTTTGAATTTTTACAGTATGTAAAATAATTTTAATAATTATTAAAAAAAATGTAATATTTAATATTTCAATAACAAGCATTGAAATTAGCAATTCTTCATGTGCACTAACCCAACACCAAGTTACGCATAGTTTACATTCCTATGTTCTTTACATAAAAAAAAAAAAAGTAAAATTTTGATTTTTTTTTTAATGTATTTATTTTGTAAGCACTTATTTTGCAACACAGTACTTAATATAAGTACTTAATAGTGCAGTGCAGTGCAGGCAACAGGAACAATAGTATGCTGCGTATCTTGAATTTAGAGGTTATTTTTAAATAATTGAAATAATTTGGGTACTAAAGAATCACATCACCACAATGCAAACTTATTTTCTTTTTACATTTGTACCTGCCTTTTAAAGACTACTACAAATATCCTTAGAAGATTATAGGCATCTACAAAAGTCTCAAAGCAAAATATCTCCTTGCCAACGGATTTTCAGATTTGACATCTAAAACGGTTGGAAATTATAGATTTACCTTGTTGTAACCTCAGTAACCTTGTACAAAAGGTTTTCAAAATAATTTGCTAGTTTACAAACCAGTGGTACTATTGTACAGTATGTTCTGTGTAGTTTTGTTTTTTTTTAGCTTTAAGCAAATAAAAATTGTATGCACAAATATGTATTTAAGGATATGTTTTTTAAAAAAGGAGACATACTTGGTACACTTTAGTCAAGCAATGCTCTAACCTTTAATTGCTGAACTATATATATATACCTTGAAAGAACAACAACTGTTATGTTTGTTTGAACAGGTTGTACAGAGATTTGGGCTAATAGACCTTAACCATCTATGCCCACGGAAGCAATTTGTCCTCTCTGCTTAGTAGGAGGAAACATTATAAATTCAAAAAATACAACAATAATAAAACAAGTTCACACTCCTCTTGTAAATAACCACAAATGTTTTTTTTTTCATCTGAGAGCAAGTAGTTCATATGAAATTCATTACACACTGATTGTTTTGCTTTATCTTAATAAATTACAATGATATGCAAGTTAGACTAAGCACAGGGGCGAAACTACAGGGGGTGCAGAGGTCGCAGGTGCGACTGGGCCCCTGAGGGTGGGGGCCCAGCTTTAAAAAAAAAAAAAAAAAAAATTTTAAAAACGTTAACCTACCGCTGCCTGCACTGATATCATGTGAGTGTGACATGACTACAGGGGTTAGTGTTTCTGTTTCACCCATTGGTGTTTATGTGTGTGTGTATGGTGTGTGTATGTATGTGACTGTGTGTGTATTTATGCATGTATGTATGTGTGTATGTTTGTGGATCCAGCAAATTACAGACCTTGTTACTACAGCATTGGTGGGGCAGGGGGTGAACAGTGTCATTATACAGTACCACTATATACAGTATGGGGGCTGGACCATGTCACTGACTACTGTGGTCACTTTATAAAGTACTGGGCGGGTAGGGTCAGGCCAGCCATCTCACCGGCAGATTACAGACTGTGTCACTAACTTACTATATACAGTTTTGGGGGGTTAAATAGTGTCACTATATATATATATATATATATATATATATATATATATATATATATATATATATATATACAGTAATAGGGGGTCAGACCATCTCACAGACTGTGGGCACAGGGTACCTCCTTTTGCAGACATGTAATCTGATTCACATTTTTTTTCTGTGTTAAATGTAAAAAAAAAAAAAAAAAAGTATTAAATTCACCTTTTTTTGGAGGGGGGAGGGGCGGTGGGGGGTCCCCTTCTTAGATTCTTGCACCTGGGCCCTGTGGTTTCTAGTTACGCCTCTGACTAAGCACCTACAAAAATTACAAAATCAATCATTAAAGGGACAGGCTACGCCAGTATTTTTATTGTTTAAAAAGATAGATAATCCCTTTATTACCCATTCCCCAATTTTGCATAACCAACGCAGTTATATTAATATACTTTTTATCTCTATTACATTGTATCTAAGCCTCTGCAGACTGCCCCCTTCTTTTGACAGATTTGCATTTAAGCCAATGAATGCTTACTCCCAGGTAACTCCACGAGCGTGAGCACAATGTTATCTGCATGGCACACATGAACTAACGCCCTCTAGCTGTGAAAAACTGTCAAAATACACTGAGGTTTCAGACGGCCTTCAATGGTTTAGAAATTAGCATATGAGTCTACTTAGTTTTAATTTTCAACTAAGAATACCAAAAGAACAAAGCAAATTTGATGATGAAAGTAAACTGGAAAGTTGTTTAAAATTACATACCCTATCTGAATCATGAAAGTTTCATTTTGAATAGACTGTCCCTTTAGATAAAATGACTCTGAAATAAATAATTGAGAACACCTAAATGGAAGCACTTACAACTTAATTAAAAAAAAATTAAAACAATCACTTATTCAATGCACAGTTAATTACATGTATTAATATTCTATAAACAAATCCTAATTCTGGATCTACACTATCAGAAAACGTGTGGGATGCATAAATGATAAAAGTCAAAACCATACATTTGAATTCAAACCCTATGCAAAATATATGCAAATGAGTATTTTTCCCCAGTACACATTTTGGTGATGAACCTTCTACTCATAAATGGTGCTGTGTTATACAATGTCCAGGAACTTTCAACCAATAGATGGTGCTTTGTTACACAATGTCTAGAAACTTTCAACCAATAGATGGTGCTTTGTTACACAATGTCTAGAAACGTTCAACTAATAGATGGTGCTATCTTACACAATGTCCAGGAACTTTCTACCATGTTAGACAATGTTCATATATGTGACTGGAGAACGGTCACAATTTTCATTTTAGAAAACTGGTTCTTAAACAGCTCTTGTTTATATTATAGAGTTTAAAATGACATTTTTTTTTCTTTGTAATGTAAATTAATACATTTGCTTTATGTGTAAAAGTTATCATCCTGAATATCAATTAAGTGCTTGTTTGCTATTTAGAGCCAGCAATGCAGCATCAGTGAAGATATGGGTTAAGTATTTTTTGTTGTTTTGTCCACCTGTTGCATATAACCAACAACCACTGAACATCAATTATTTTGCTGTTCATCATGTATGTTGAATTTTTTGGGGGGAGATTGCAAATTATGTGTTTGTAGAATAATTGTGATTACTGTGGATACCTCTATGTAGCCTAAGTTTAAAATAACTGTTTACCATCTTGGGAAATAATAACACTCAGGTGCACAAATTATATGGACTTGCAGGGTTTGGCAGCCTTGAACCACCCATCCCCCTCAACCTTTTGGTTACGCAAGTGATTGTAACTTTTTGGGGTATTAAATGGTACAGACATGGACCCTTTGACAGTTATAAACATATTTGTACCTTATTTACCTCTAAATGGTACATATTAGATCCTTAAGGTGTAATTATAACCCACTGAGGGAACAACCACAACATTTGTTCACAAACAGACCCCAACCGTACCCTTTTTATTTTACTGTGTTGATTCCAAAATTATAAAAATGTAATTTTAAATGAAATATTATGCAGCAATAAAGACTATCAGTCCTTATCACAAAATCATCAAAATGACTTTGGACAACAGACAAAAAACAAAAAAGGGGTCTTTAATAAGGGGGAATGGGGTTCCATATTTACCTCAAAATAATAGTGTACTCCTCTATTTTACTCAGTTAAAGGAACAGACTACTCCAGAATTTGTATTGTTTAAAAATATAGCTAATCCATGTATTACCCATTCCCCAGTTTTGCATAACCAACACTGTTGTGCTACTAAAAATGTTGCCTCTGTGATTACCTTGTATCTAAGCCTCTGCAGAATGCCCATTTATCTCAGTTCTTTTGAAACAGACATGCGATTTAGCCAATCAGTGCAGACTCCTAAATAACTACTGGGGAGTAAGCACAATGTTATCAATATGGCACACATGAACAAGCTCTGTCTAACTGTCAAAATTATCAAATTGCTCTGAGATAAGAGGTGGTTTTTAACAGTTTAGAAATTAGTTTGAGCCTACAGATGTTAAGCTTTCAGCCTAGAATACAAAGATAACAAACCAAATTTGGTGATAAAAGTAAATTGGAAAGTTGTTGAAAATGCATGCCCTCTAATTTCACATATATGAGCTACTTAGTGAGAATTTTTCCGGTTATGGGTGTTATACCTAAAGTATTTATTAAAATGAGGACGTTAATATGATGCTACCTAGAAAGTACCTAATTAGGATTGGGCTTCCTAAGTTACCTATGTGTAAAATATAACCTCCAGCTCTCCAGGTATTGAGGCTTATATACAGGGGCACATAATCTTTGCTCACATTCTATAGCAGCCTTAGTGAATTAGGGTAGTCATAGATCTGGCGTGTCTAGGTTAGTAGAAATCATGATGGCTAATATGGGGGATGTTTATCATTCACACAGGTCACCGGTAACTGTGGGGGGGGGGTGGAGGCAGCCCCCCTGTTGGTTGAGCTCTGTTTTAGCATTTCCTATCTGGATTTTGTTCCACTATTAGCACCTAGAAATCTAATGTATATCCCATGTTAATATGAAGCCAATATAACACTAGACCTTTACTTATTGCAGCATTCAGCCAACCTATGTCAATTATTTCCCTCTCTACTACCTAACAAAGTGGTGAGCTGGTGCAATGTGGTCTCCCCCATATGTGCTATTGGATAAAAACTTTATCTGCATAACTGTTTAACATATTGTAACATATCAGAAGCAGTCATCTCTCCTGAGTTACATAAATTGACCCTAATAATGCAGACAAAAGTTCAGTACCCTCTGGCCTCTGCGCTTGCTCAATGTATGTCTGGGTATCAGTATTCCCATAGAGGGTTTGGAGGTTTATCTGTTGCACCTTGCAATTATATCACCAGCATGATTAAAGTGATATATGAGGACTGTATTGTCTGATCCTTCAGTGGGCGTTTAGAGATAGGACCTATAAAGCTGGTGGTCACACTGCTATCATAATTAACACCCTCTAAATAACATATATAGACACGTACTAATTTCTCAAGCTCATATATAAAAGGGGTATATGTACCTGTCATTACATACCTACTTATCTACCACCTCTTAATGTAGAGTTAAACACCTTAAAAGAATACATATACATAGGATTTGCTTTCTGGAAGACTGCAGATTCATCTCACGTAGCTTTGTTAAGAGGCTTCTGCATCTAAATCCAGCGACTCTAACATAACCTCCTCTACGCATAGGAGAGCCAAATAGGTTTGTCTTACTCCCTGGGAACTTGTACTGACACTGTCTCGAAAGGGTGCCAGGCACATATTTTGGTAATCTCTATTCTCTATATAGGTATGGCTGTTACTGGGGCATACGTCAGTTTGCTATATAAGGTGCTTCTGTTTAAAAGGATATGATACCACAATATTCGCCCCAATCTTGCTCATCTCACACATCTCCAGGGCATTTTGGTCTTCGACCTCCATACTCTATATATATATATATACAGCTCCCCCTCTTAAACCCTATTTGCACACGACCTTTGTCATAAATAATATTGGGGTTAGATAAGTCACTATTTCGCTGAGGCAGTTCAGAGATAACTCTCTCTCATACAAATATAGCTCTCGCTTAAACCATTTTTGTTTAATATATCTTTATATCATTCATGGTTAATTCCTGTTATATTTGTAGTCACTATTTTCTTATTAATAGATAATATGTCTACAGCTATTTTTCAACTTAACATGCCCAAGAGTGGCGTCATATCATTCTAGTTCACTTCCAGCAACTTATGCTACTCATCACAGGTCCAAGAGCGGCCTATAGGCAATGTATAAAATGCTGACCTTTGCTCACATCTATTTTATCAGCTGTTAATTTACTTATTTGATAGTGAGCTTTATAATTATGACACTGCTTGTCATTAAATTTCCCAGACACGTCCTTCATCCCCCTCTCCCAATTCTAAAGCAGCTCTTGCCTGCTGATTTCCCCATATACCTTATTAAACGACCTCCACGTAACTACCAATTGCTATTAAATTACTTATCTATCTGGCCCATGAGTGGCCTATATTATAGTTACATCAATTCTATAATTATTAAGAAAAATTAGGTTTCATTGGTGTGTGTTTTATCTTATTGTTGATACTTCCTTGCCTGCTTTTACTTGATATGTTGCAACTTATATACTTGACTTACAAGCTCCAATTATCACATGGTTGTTTTTGAAACAAGGCATTATCTTATTGTATAATTACTACACTGCCGTGACCTGTCAATTCCTTGTGTTCTCACTCTTTTTTTGTCAATATATAAAAACCTCAATAAAAAAATCTCATTAAAAAAATAAAATAAATGCATGCTCTATCTTAATCATGAAAGTTTGTTTTTGACTAGACTGTCCCTTTAACCAACGATTGTATAGCATACTAGCTAATACCAACATTTTTTGCATCATTGATGTGCAACTTTAATACACGTCAATAAAATCAAGAGAAATCATTCTTGTGATTATAATGCAGGGTCAATTTTTCCACACTCATAAACAGTGACTTAGATTCACACTTGATGCTTCAGATGAATCATTATTGTGTGTATAGCTGTACTTATAAACAGCGTGAGATACAACTCCAGTGACAGCAATCTGCTCAGATATCACACAGCTTTCTATTGCAGCCTGGTGCATTGTTTTTTGAATAAATATATACCAAAGGGAATGAGAGGAATTTGGTGACACATGCAAAAAAAAAATAAACTGTAACATGATTCAATTTTTCTTATATAGACATCTATTGTTTTAAAAATGTTATTGTCCAGCCTTATACAGAACAGACTTACTTAATAATACGGAGAAACTGGGAACAGCTTTTCACACCAATAATTATTAGCTTGATAATTCTTAGGTGTGTAATAAAGCAATTTGTTTCCTAAGAAAGTGGCCAGAAAAATGCTGTGAAATCTGTTGAAGCCCCTAGTGTGTTTGGGATTTGTGTCTGATGGTGTCTCAGGGGGAGGCTGAAAGGGACAGAGTAATATAACAATGGATCTAGGGCTGTAGAAAAGTTCTAATACTTTACAATATTTTAAATTCTATGGATTGGCAATTATGTTTTTTTAATATGTTTGTGGCAGAACTGCACTATTGTGTCTCATCTTTTGTGGTTTAGTTGTGCTGTGGATTACAATGACAATATTGTCCCATGTTCAGAAATTGTAATCTCCTGAAAACAAGTGCAAGATTGTGATCAGGCACTAGATATATAGGATAATTACAAAAACTATACAGATATGTTAGATGTTAACAACACAATGTACAGAATGACTAGAATAGAGCACAATACTCCCCTCTTAGGTGACCACAGCCTTCTAACAGTCTCTCCCAACAAGACTGTGAGTAGAATATAGATTAAGTATATAGAGGCGCTGGTCTTGGATCTCGTATGTATTATCGTGCACACTGAAGAAAGAAACTTGACTTGTGATTTGCAGGAGTTAACAACAAAATAATGTGCAGTATACTCACTCCGAAAATTTCAGAGTTCAGCTTCTTCATAAGGATCTCTGTCCTGATTTTCCCATAATGTGCTTTAGTATCTGTAGATAATGGACATTGCACTGCAGGTAATTGTATCTTTAACTGGATATAAAGTGCAGTATACTCACTCCGAGTAATTCGGAATCCGGCTCCTCAAAAGTGATTGGTAACTTTAGAATACTTCCAAGAAAGGCAGCAAAAATACTTGTTATAACAAACAAATATTTATTAAAACATATTAAAAGGCTCTTTTAAGCTTGGCTCTACGCGTTTCAACGACTGAATCGTCTTTTTCAAGAGCAGTAAAAAACAATTGGAAGTGCTGCCTTAGGAGTATTACAGGTGTATTTATACAGGTAATCAATGTTCCTGTTCCGGTGAAAAACACCAGAATAGGACTCACAAGTAAAACATTTTATTATTATTTTTATCCCCATCCGATTGTGTTTTGAGAGTAATGCCTTTTTTTGTATAAGCTTAAGCTATTTTGCTCAAAATCTCAATAATTAGCCAAATCGGATCGGTATAAAAAAGTTAAAAGTTATTTGACCAATCACAGTGAAGTAATGTGAAAGTTCCCTTTCGAGTCACGATTCTGTGTAGTTCCCTTTAAGGTCCGCCAAAGGATGCGTTGTCATGTGTTCCAATCTGACCAATCGGGTAACGAGCGTTGTTCCAGATACTTTATGTGTGAGAATCTGTTTCCAGGTTTGTCCGGACAGTTCTGTACCACATGTCTCTAATTGGCCAATCTCTTTGTGAGTGATGTTTTCGCTATATTCCCATAGTAGCCGATACTCTGATTTTTTTCTAAGGGGTATGTAATGGAAAGTGCAGGTCACTTCAGGTCATATACATTTCAGATACAGAAACGATTGCAGTGAAATCACTTCTTTGACAAAAATTACCTTAGGATAAATTACCTAACATTTTAAAATTAAATTAAAATAAATTAAAACTAACAAATAATTCTAACTGTAAAATAAATCTTAATAGACTATGCTAAACTAATTATAATATTATATAGGCCTCCCTGGGGGTCTAAGTGGATCCTTATGTAATTTAGGAATGAAGTAAATCCCTAAATTACAAAAGGATCCACTTAGACCCCCAGGGAGGCCTATAATTAGTGGGATAGATTCCCTGACATGCAATCTATCGGCCTTTATAGATAATTTGCTGCAACCTTATGCCCAAACAGCAAGATCATACCTTAAAGACACAAAACAGGTACTTAGTATACTCAAAGACACAAAATGGGAATCAGGCTATTCATGGCTAACAATGGATGTAACATCTTTATATTCTATTATTGACCATAAAAAAGGTATAGCAGCCATAAAATCGAAACTTGAACAAGATGATAATCTACCTACCGCATTATTAGAATTTATTTTAACATCAATAGAATTCATATTAAAACATAACTTTTTTTGGTTTGATAACCAACAGTATCTTCAGATATGTGGCACCGCCATGGGCACCAGGTTCGCCCCAAGCTACGCCAATATTTACATGGACCACTTTGAACACACTTATGTATGGTCATGTGGCGTGGCTGGGGCGGGCCTGGTGTCCTGGCGGCGGTACATAGATGATGTTCTATGTATCTGGAATAAAGACGAGGAGGCATCAAAAAACTTTGTTTCCCACTTAAATGAAAACCATATGGGCATAATATTAACACCAGAATTCAACAAAACCCAAATTAATTTTCTAGATTTAACAATTTTTGTAGAAGCAGGAAATATACATACTAAAACCTTTTTTAAAAGTTGCGATATGAACACTTACATCAGGAGAGATAGTGAACATCACCCAATTTGGCTAAAAGCAATCCCCAAAGGGCAATTTCTTCGTATAAGAAGGAATTGTGATACCATAGATGACTTTAATACTCAATCTAAGATAATCAAAGAAAGATTTGAACATAAAGGTTATGATAGTAACATCTTAGAACATGATAGGGTTGAAGTGGGAAATAGGAATCGAGATTCTTTAATTTCAAATACCAAAAAGGAAGTTATAAATAATTCAAATTTCCCAAGGTTTATTACCACATACAACAGTGGACACAAACAGATTAAACATATCATAAATCAACATTGGAATGTTCTCAAAAATGATGAATATTTGAATAATATCATTCCTAATAAACCAATAATAACTTTCAGAAAGGGAACAAATTTCAAACAGAGACTAGCACCTTCCCTTATCAAAGGGATGAAGCCTCCAAAACCTATTCAAATTGCAAATCTGACAGGATTTTATACATGTGGACATTGCAAAGCGTGCAATTACACTAAGAAAACACACAAGACATTCACTTCCTCTGTAACAGGCAAATCCTATACAATAAAAGATTTTATCAGTTGCAAAACCAAAAACATAATTTATTTACTTCAGTGTAACTGCCAGATCCAGTATTTAGGTCAAACTTCAAGATTTGTAAAGACACGAATACTAGAACACCTTAACAAAATTGAAAAGGAGAAAGAAAATCACGGTGTCCCCTTACATTATAATAATTGCCCACTATATGACAAAAAACATCTATCATGGATTGGCATAGAAAAAGTCTCATTACATTGGAGAGGGGAGGGAGATAGAAAAAGAACTCAACAAAAGAGAACTATGGTGGATACACACATTAAAAACATATGGACACTATGGTTTAAATAAAGATATTAGAGTGTCAGCGTTCATTTAATTCAATATAGAGAGACTATATATCTGCATGTTCATTTCTATTTATATTATGTATTTAATTATTTATTTTGTATATATATATAAATTTTACTGTAATCATGGATGTAGTTTTTTGTTTGATGTAGAATGAAAATTTATCAAAATGTCAAAATGTTTAAATCCATATTTGAGTCCTTGTTACATTTGTATGAAGGAGATTAAACCAATTTTATTGACATGAATTTTCTCATATAATATTATAATTAGTTTAGCATAGTCTATTAAGATTTATTTTACAGTTAGAATTATTTGTTAGTTTTAATTTATTTTAATTTAATTTTAAAATGTTAGGTAATTTATCCTAAGGTAATTTTTGTCAAAGAAGTGATTTCACTGCAATCGTTTCTGTATCTGAAATGTATATGACCCAAAGTGACCTGCACTTTCCATTACATACCACTTAGAAAAAATTCAGAGTATCGGCTACTATGGGAATATAGAGAAAACATCGCTCACAAAGAGATTGGCCAATTAGAGACATGTGGTACAGAACTGTCCGGACAAACCTGGAAACAGATTCTCACACATAAAGTATATGGAACAACGCTCGCTACCCGATTGGTCAGATTGGAACACATGACAACGCATCCTTTGGCGGACCTTAAAGGGAACTACACAGAATCGTGACTCGAAAGGGAACTTTCACATTACTTCACTGTGATTGGTCAAATAACTTTTAACTTGTTTATACCGATCCGATTTGGCTAATTATTGAGATTTTGAGCAAAATTGCTTAAGCTTATATAAAAAAATGCATTACTCTCAAAACACAATCGGATGGGGATAAAAATAATAATAAAATGTTTTACTTGTGAGTCCTATTCCGGTGTTTTTCACCGGAACAGGAACATTGATTACCTGTATAAATACACCTGTAATACTCCTAAGGCAGCACTTCCAATTGTTTTTTACTGCTCTTGAAAAAGACGATTCAGTCGTTGAAACGCGTAGAGCCAAGCTTAAAAGAGCCTTTTTATATGTTTTAATAAATATTTGTTTGTTATAACAAGTATTTTTGCTGCCTTTCTTGGAAGTATTCTAAAGTTGCCAATCACTTTTGAGGAGCCGGATTCCGAATTACTCGGAGTGAGTATACTGCACTTTATATCCAGTTAAAGATACAATTACCTGCAATTTCCATTATCTACAGATACTAAAGCACATTATGGGAAAATCAGGACAGAGATCCTTATGAAGAAGCTGAACTCTGAAATTTTCGGAGTGAGTATACTGCACATTATTTTGTTGTTAACTCCTGCAAATCACAAGTCAAGTTTCTTTCTTCAGTGTGCACGATAATACATACGTGATCCAAGACCAGCACCTCTATACACACTAGATATATAGGGCCAGATATCATGTGGAGCACCAAATATCACTTTTGTGAAATTGATATTTGCGCTCCACTGAGTAATATTAGGGCACGCTAATGTACGCTGGTATTACAAGATGACAGCTATGCGAACACGAGCTACAGCCTACGTTAACTATAAATAGGGGTCACATGGAATTGTTCACATACTTACCTAGTGTGAACATGTTTTAAATGTCAAACAGGTTCCTTCACTTTAACCCCTTAATGACCGTGATGTACCCTGTACATCGCTGGTCATTAAGGGTTTCTCAGGAAGTAGACCCAGACCCCTCCCTCCTAAATGTATCCGCCAATAGGAAAGCACTATCCAGGGTGCTGAACCAAAAAGGAACCGGCTCCTAAGCTTTACATTCCTGCTTTTCAAATAATTATGGCAAGAGAACAAATAAAAATGATAATAACAGTAAATTAGAAAGTTGCTTAAAATTGCATGCTCTATCTGAATCATGAAAGAAAAAAAACTGGGTTTAGTATCCCTTTAATAATATCACTCCATTATGTTCTTTTGTGGAATTTAAATAAGTGATCTTTTGTTGGCACTGATTTGAGCTGTCCCATATACTTCCTCAGGACCACACTGTTTATATTCCCTTAGACTTTATAGTCCAGTTGATTGATTGCTTTAAGGTATGACATATTGTTATCATAAAAATAGAAAAATAAAAAGTTGCACTCCAAAAGGTTTCTGGTAAAAAGGTGAAAAAACGTAATTCAAGCTAATACATGGGCAACATTTCTGGGCACCTGCCCCTTTAGCAAGCTGAAAATACACTGTGCACAACATCCTTAAAAATCCAACAACCTAAAATAAGGGCCAATCACATAAGATCTAGTGGGTTTGGTTTTCCATACATGAATTTCTAACTATACCACCCCCTCACTCCAGATGTATCCCTTAAGTTAAAAGCAATGTGAAGAGCAGCCATGCTAAATGGGGTACAATTGATTACATTTATAACTATGGAAGAAGAAAGAGGGAACACAACCATATATGTATTATAATGAATTAGCACCATTGTTTTTATGAAATTGTACTATTTATATCAAATAAAGGGGGCACAATTAAATTCCATATTAAGCCCTCTAGGGTTCATGATATCTAATTTGCAGATCCATCTAGCCTCCTTACATAATAGACCTTTCAATATATCACCCCCTCTTGTTTTTTTTTCTTTGCTTGGTCAATTACCATGAACCTTAACTGACTGGCCTGATGACCTTTTAAAAAAAAGAAATGCTGGTACTGGCAAATCCACCATGTCTGGGTTTATAAATGTGGATTTGTGTTTTGCAGATTCTATATTTGATTTTTTGGGTTGTCTCCCCAATATATAAAATCCCATATAGGCATTTAAGGCCATATACCACATAGGTGGAATTACATGTATAAAAATCTGGAATCTTGTATTTTGTGTGTATGGATGGAGAATACCATGATTTGGCTGCCCAAAGAACACAGAACCATCTTTCTCCTGTTTAGTGTTGTCAGCCCGTACCAGGATCAATTCATGTCTACAATAGATTTGAAGGATGCACACCTTTATACCCCAATTCACTAGGAGGTTTTACAATTCCTCAGATTTGTCTTTCTGGATAAACTTTTTTCAGTTTGTGGCTCTACTATTTGGTCTACTTCTGCTCCCAAAAACTTCACAAGAGTTCTGGGAACCCTGCTATCTGTAATCAGAGCTATGGGTATATTGGTGGCTCCATACCTGGATGATATCTTGGTTCTAGCTCCATTTTTATCTTCAACAATTTCTTATACTAACAGTCTTTTGTTCTTTCTTCAACATCATGGTTGGAAAAGCAATGTTCCAGATATCTTTCCCCTCATACCAAAGCATCCTTTTTGGGAGTAGTGATTCTTAAAGGGACAGTAAAAATAAAATTATACTTTCATGATTCAGATAGGGCATGCAATTTGAATTAACTATCCAATTTATTTTTATCATCACATTTGCTGTGTTCTCTTGGTATTTATTGTTAAAGCTAAACCTAGGTAGGCTCTAATGCTGATTTCTAAGCCCTTGAAGGCTGCTTCTTATCTCAGTGCATTTTATTAGCTTTATCACAGCTAGACAGTGTCCTAGTTCATGTGTGCCATATAGATAACATTGTGCTCACTCCGGTATAGTTATGTATGAGTCAGCACTAAGTGGCTGAAATGCTTGCAAGTTTGTAAAAAGCAATGAGATAGATAGCAGTCTGCAGAACCTTAGATACAAGGTAATCACAGAGGTAAAAATAGTAGTAATTAGGGTTGCACAGATACCATTTTTTTAAGACCGAGTACAAGTACCGATACTTGTTTTCAAATACTCGCCGATACCAATTACCGATACTTTTTTTTAATGTCATGTGACAGTTTACCAAGCACAATACAGACTAATTATTTAAGATTCCTTCTTTATAATTATGAAGGACTGTAGCTCAAAAGACATTATGAAATAATAAAACAGGTTTTATTTGTCACAAAGTTCACAGAACATGTTTAGAAATAAAAATATTAAAATAAAATATATTAACAACAACAATAAATAACAAATATAAAATTGCAACCAACCAAAAGTGCCATAAAGTAAAAAATAGAACAGAATACTGTTTAATCATGGTGAACAACACTATGGGCTAGATTACATTTGACTGGTAAGCTTTACCAATGCTCTCATTACACGTCCTACTCCATTAAAGGCTATGGAGTTCGAAATGTGAACAGAGCATTGGTAAAGCTTACCAATCAAATGTAATCTAAATCTAGTCCTATAATTGCAGGATGAGTGTTTATTGGGATTAACTTAATTTGTCCTATGAGTACTCTTCCTGCAATTATATAAGCTAAGATGTTCCTCAGAGTACAGTATGTTTTGAACATAATTGTGCAAGATGAGAACTAGCAGTATAAAAGGCAATCTAGCAATTAGAATCATTTTTCAAAAGTTAGTGGCAAGTTCTTTTTAAGGAACAGAAGCATCTCTGCATGTTCAGCTATAAGTCTGTTTTTGCTATCAGTAAGGAGGTTCAACTTTCCACACTACTGCATGGGGCAGAAAGATATTTTTGGGCCATTTTAGCCAGAGCTGGAAATCTCAGTTTATTAACTGCCCAGTACTTCAGGGGTTTGTCTGAATGAGGTAAAGTGATCTCTCCTACAATAATACAAATAACAGCAATTTGTATTGGCAGAACAGTAGTAAACAATTTTTAGTTTAGTCTCCACTCCAGCTTTAAATTAAATGGGAACATGCAGTTTGAAAAAAACACCAAAAGATAGCATATGGGTAGTAAGTGGATGTATCGGTTTAAGTATCGGTGCATTTGCACGAGTACAAATACTCATGCAAGTACTTGGTATCGGTACCGATACCGATACTAGTATCGGTATCGGTGCAATCCTAGTAGTAATATAACATTTTCAAGTAGACTGTCCCTTTAACAGATCAGAGGAAGCTAAAGTTACAATCATCTTGTGTGAATCTTTAGGTAACTATCTGTATGGAAGTGTTAGTCTGATGATTGTGGCATCAGATGCCATTGCATTTGTTTTACATATGATCTCTTCTCATATGCGTGTTAAGTCAATGGTGCAAGGATTACAATCAACTTTCCCAAGCAATTCTATGGGATCCTTTATCAAGGAGATATCTATCATGGTGGACAAATCACCAGTCCAACTCTCTGGGGTCTTCTTTTCTTCTTCCAATTTGGACAAATATCTGAACAGACACAAGTTTCTCATGTTGAAGCAATGTATAGTGGTCCAGGAGAGTGCAAGGAGTTTAGTATCCTATGTATTAGAACTGCAATCTTCAGGGCTCGGCAGGGCTGTCATATTCTGAAAAAGGAGATTTATCTGCTTTTTTAATCTGTCAATGTCACAACTGTGTCATTGTTTTATTCACCAAGGGGGGAGCACGCAGTTCTTTAGCGATGAAGGAGGATTTTTCCAATTCTTCAATGAGCAGAAGTCAATTTCTGCTTCTTTTCTGCAATTCATGTTCAAGGAATTAAAAACTTAGATCTCAATCGCCAATTCCATCATCCAGGGGAATGGTAGTTACTCCGTCTGTCTTCTATCAGATAGTCAAGAAGTGGGGTCTTTCAGTGATAGTCCTGATGGCTTCTTGTTTAAACAACAAGTTTTTCAGATATTTTGCAAGGTCCAGGGATCTTCATGTGGAGTGTGTAGATACTCTTGCAGTTTCCTTATTTTTTTTTCCTAACTGTTCTGCTTCCAGGAGTAATAGCTCAAATCAAATAGGAGCTCTTCTTTATATTTCTGATAGCACCAACTTTGCCCCTAAGAATTTGGTTTCCTGTCTTAGTGCAAATTTCAAGGTTTCCTCTATATTTTTTCTTTTAAGTATCAATGTGTTTTTTTTTCCTTTAATTTTTTGAGTTTCTTATCATATGAACTATGGGAGGCACAGGTAGCATACAATTTATTCGATTTGCTAGTATTTTGGAGTAGATCTTAAGATCTGAATTCAGTAAAGATATGGGGCTATTATTTTCTGGATGTGTGTGGGTTTGGTAGGCATAAGAAGCACTGTGATATGTGATTCTAAAAATGTTTTAGAAAAAGATTCCCCATTGTCTATTTTGTTGGGTGGGGAGCTAGTATATCTTTAAATCTGCTATGATGCATGCAACTCTTTTATTCAATAAAACAAAATCAGGAAGAGCAAGCAAATACTCAGCCTTTCAGTTTAAACATGTGACATTTTCTATTCAACCAGAGCTCTCAAACATTTTTACACTCAAACATGTAAACTGTTGGAACAATGGGAACAAATTAAAGAAGAAAAACATTTAGGGTAGACACATTACACTGTACTGTGCATTACAGTGAACAAAAAAATAGATGTATAAAATAAAAGAATAAGTTTTAAAATGAAATAGAATGTAAAAAAAAAAAATCTATAGCTAGCTGATTACAGCTTTATAAAAAAGGAAAATGCCAAGAATCTGAAGTGTAGCTGAAAATTAACGAATTTTGTTAAAAACAAAAATGTTTAACACATTTAAGGTTAAAAAAAATTACAATGAACCAATTTTGGACAAAACAAAAATCGTAAAATTAACTAAATAAAAAATGTTTCCATGCACATCCCTAGTTGACAGAAGCAGCATGGTCTTGGGGTTTGACAATGAGGCCAAATCCTTACCAGACCTATTGGTTTCTCTGTTCACCTGCTGGCAATCTGGTATTTTGAAGAGCTCTACTGGTATAACTATAAATACATAACCATGTAAGCATACCTCCCAACATTACCCAGAGGCTTTAAGGGACAAGGAGGTGAGCGGAACCTGTGGGCAGTGGGCAAATGGGGGTTTGTGGGAGGAGCCATCACCAGATGGGCAGGGGCTTGGGAGTACTGTGGGTATGACTAGGCATGGAGAAGAGTGAATTGTGGGTGGAAAAAGGGCAAAATCCATTTTTACTTATTACATTTCCGCAATATTTGAGACAATTGAGAATATTTCTGTTATTATGTTAGTGCCCTAGCAAATAAGTATGTTATTTTATTTGTATCCTGATTTTTTCTACCCATATCAAATTCACAGAAACATTCAGAGGTTATCAAAGAAAATATTTTTCAATAATGGACTTTCAAGAAAAGTTGAATGGGTCATACTTATAATTATTAACAATTATTTGGGTGCAAAATATGGGCATTACATGTAACAGATTATTTTCTTAATGATATATTTAGTTTTTAAAAATGCTCTTTATTAAGGGTTTTACATTAAAAAAAGCATATTTTCATTGCTGCACCCACACATACTCTCTGTAAGGATAGGATTATTCACTTCAAACACTTAGCATTGATTGTTCGTCTTATGAACAAAACACTCTGTGTGCGTATTGTAACAAAGCTTTGAAAATGGTTTAACTAAGGTTAAGTGGTTAAGTGCCTTGCAATAATAATAATATTTTCTTATGCCTTTAATAAAGAATTGTGTCTGCTTTTAAGCACATCATTTTCTAAAGTTTACATAAGTAATTTGGAATATATCTCCATAAAGAATTTGTGGCTGAGCATTTCTAAATAATTTGGACAATGTACATATGGGACAAGATTTAACAAAGTAGGGCAGACAGGGGCATACATCTTCGCCCCTGTTTGCCTGGTTTCTCATCTAATGGGCAGCAATACGCTGCCCACATTTACCATTGCACACTACGGCTAGTGTGCAACGCCGCCCCTGCTTGTGCACTGCTTCTTAAATCCTGCGGTGCCCATGCTCTGATCCCTTGTTACAGCTGGACCTAAGTGTTAAATATTAAGATAATTCCTAAATCATCAGCATTTTCAATAGTTGCAAAAAAAATAAGTGCATATTGGTGCACATATAAATCCTTTAGAATCCTTTAGTACCTTTCTTAGAACTCTATACACAAAGTTTTGACTAAAGTTCCTAACCAAATATCAAAAATAATATGTGTAGCTGATAATCAGATACTAATACTAATAATCACCTAAATTACAAGTACCTATTAACCCCTAATCAGCTGCCCACCCACATCGCCAACACTAAAATAAAGTATTAACCCCTAATCCACCGCCCCACGCATCGTAACTACCTAGATTAAAGTATTAACCCCTAAACTGCCAACCCCCCCTCATCGCTAATACTAAAATAAACCTAATAACCCCTAAACCGCCACCCCCATAACACTAATACTAAAATAAACCTATTAACCCCTAAACCGCTGGCCCCCACACATCGCGACACACTAAATTAAACTATTAACCCCTAAACCTAACACCCCTCTAACTTTAAATTAAAGTTACAATATAACTACCTTCAAATAAATTACCTGTGAAATAAAAAAAAAATAAGCTTAAACTATAAATAAACCTAACATTACTATTTTAACAAAATAAAATATACCAAAAATTAAAAAATCATAAATTACAAAATAAAATAATTCTAACTCTATGAATAAAAAAAACCCTAACATTACAAAAAAATATTCAATATTCAAATCAGCCAATAGGACGAGAGCTGCTTAAATCCTATTGGCTGTTCAAATTAGTATTAAGCAGCTCTGATCCTATTGGCTGATTAGAAATGTTCAGCCAATAGGAATGCAAGGTACCCCAATATAAAATGGGTACCTTGCATTCAAGCTTCAGTGTGCGGCAGAGATTGCATGAAGAGGAGCCTCCACGTTGTTCCCAATGACAGCTCTGTTCAGCTCCACCTCCGTGCCCCCTCAGCTCTGCGACTCCTGGATGAAGATGGATGATGGCTCCACAACACCAGGATGAAGATTAAAGATGGATGAAGTGTTAGTTTTTTTGTTTTTGTTTTTGGGGTGGTTTTATTTTTTAAATCAGGGCTTTTTTTATTTTTTAATTGGCAGCAAAAGAGCAATACCCATACAAATACCCCTCTAGGGGCAATGGGTAGCTAAGGTTTATTTTAGTTAGGTCTTTTTTATTTTGGGTGTTTGGGTGGGTGGGGGTTGTATTGTTAGGGGGGACATTATAATTTTTTGTTTCAAAAAAGAGCTGATTGCTTCAGGGCAATGCCCTACAAAAGGCCCTTTTAAGAGCTATTAGTAGTTTATTGTTATACTAGTACTAAAGCCCGTTCCCACGGACCATTTTTTGCAGTGCAGTGGCCCCACCCTTTTCGTTTTCTCCCTCCCACTCTCTTTTGCTTTCTCTCTCTCCCCCCTCTCTTTTGCGCTCTCTCTCCCCCTCTCTTTTGAGCTCTCTCTCTCCCCCCCTCTTTTGCGCTCTCTCCCCTCTCTCTCTATCTCCCCCCTCTCTCTCTCCCCCCCCCTCTCTCTCTCTCTCTCTCTCTCTCCCCCCCCTCTCTCTCTCTCTCTCTCTCTTCCCCCCTTCTCTCTCTCTCCCCTCTCTCTCTCTCCTCTCTCTCCTCTCTCCTCTCTCCTCTCTCTCTCTCTCTCTCTCTCTCTCTGTCTCCTCTCTCTCTCTCACTCCCCTCTCTCTCGCTCCCCTCTCTCTCATTCCCCTCTCTCGCTCCCCTCTCTCTCCCCCTCTCTCTCCCCCTCTCTTTCGCCCCTCTCTATCTCCCCTCTCTCTCTCCCTCTCTCTCTCCCCTCTCTCTCTCTCCCCCCTCTCTCTCCCCTCTCTCTTTCTCTCTCCTCTCTCTCTCTCGCTCTCCCCTCTCTCTCTCGCTCTCCCCTCTTTCTCTCTATCTCCCCTCTCTCTCTTTCTCTCTCTCTCTTTCTCTCTCTCTCCCCTCTCTCAACCTCTCTCTCTCTCCCCTCTCTCCCCTCTCTCTCTCTATCTCCCCTCTCTCTCACTCTCTCTCTCTCTTTCTCTCCCCTCTCTCTCTCTCTCTCTCCTCTCTCCCCTCTCCTCTCTCTCCCCTCTCTCTCTCCTCTCGCTCTCCTCTCTCTTTTTCTCCCCTCTCTCCCCTCTCTCTCTATCTCCCCCTTCTGTCTCTCTCTCCCCCTCTCTCTCTCCCCTCTCTCTCTCTCTCCCTCCCTCTCTCTTTCTCTCTCTATCCTCTTTCTCTCCCCCCTCTCTCTCTCCCCACATCTCCCCTCTCTCTCTCTCCCCTCTCTCCCCCCTCTCTCTCTATCTCCCCCCTCTGTCTCTCTCTCTCCCCTCTCTCTCTCCCCTCTCTCTCTCTCTCTCTCTCTCTCTCTCTCTCTCTCCCCTCTCTCTCTCCTCTCTCTCTCCCCTCTCTCTCTATCCCCCCTCTCTCTCCCCTCTTTCTCTCCCCTCTCTCTCTTTCCACATCTCCCCTCTTTCTCTCTCTCTCTCCCTCTCCATCTCCCCTCTCTCTCTCTCCCCCCCTCCCTCTCTCTATCTCTCTCTCCCCTGTCTCTTTCTCCCCTCTTGATCTCTCTCTCCACTCTTTTGAGCTGTTTGAGCTCTCTCCACGGCCTTTCATGGCCCCGCCCTCAACCACGCCCCGTTCATGCTAGGCCCCGCCCCCTTCACGGACCTCCGTGCTAGGTCACTCCCCTTTACAGCAGGCCACGCCCCGCACACGCTCGGTCATGCCCACTTCTTCTCGGGGCAGTCGGCAGATCAGCTAGGGAATCTAAGGCCAGGTGTGTTGTCCTCGTGCTGTCTCTACTGCGCATGACAGCTTCAGACAAACACACTTGGCCTTTTATAGTATAGGATTAGGGTTTTTTTATTTTGGGGTGGCTTTTTTGTTTTTATAGGGGTATTAGATTAGGTTTATTTTAATTTTGGACAATTTTGTTTGTTATTTTTGTAATCTTAGATTTTATTTATTTTACGTAATTTTGCGGTTTAGGGGTTAATAGGTTTAGACTAGTATTTGTGATGCAGGGGGGGCGGTTTAGGGGTTAATAGCGTTATTTCGTTCTGGCGATTTAGGGGGCTGCGGTATAGGGGTTAATATCTTTATTTAGTGTCGGCGATGTCAGGGACAGCGGATTAGTGGTATTTAGACTAGGGGTTTATGTAAGAGTGTTAGGTTCTCACATAACTTTCTTGTCCCCATAGACATCAAGCAAGATTGCGTTATAGCGATCGCCATTCCGCAACCCCAGGTGTAAGTTTTTTTCTAACACTTTTTCTCCATTGATGTCTATGGGGGAAACGTGCACAAGCACGTCAAGTCAGGACTTGGCTTTTGTGCGGTATGGAGCTTATTGCACCATACTGCACAACAAAAGAAGTTTTTTTTTGTAACTTGTAATGGCAGCGCTATAGAAAGTGCAGTACCACTAATTATTTAACGTTATTTACGCACCGGGTTTAGCGCATAACTTGTAATTTAGGTGAATGTGATTTACAACAAATGACAAGTCATAGACAGGGCCCTCTGCCCCTTTATCTTTTTTCTACATTGTGCTTTGAATTATTAACTTTTTTGCGTACCTAATGTTCAAATAGCGCTATATTACAAGTGGAGCGCAACCAATAGTACAGGGAGTAGTATCCTCAGCCTGACATTACACAAAGTATAGTGCACAGTCTGGTATTACTAGTAGATTTTACAGAGAATCTTAACGCGATTGACCTTTTTAGAGCACCCTATACTTTGAATGGATTGCACAGGGAGCGCAATTGTCTCTCATATTACAAGTGGTGAGTTAAGTGTTGCACTCTAGCGCAATAAAAAAATAGAGCAGGAAAATGTAGCATTTAGCATTTCACTCATATCTATGCATATTAAATGTAAAACAATGGTTAATTGATAACATTGAATGAAATGTTTTAACAGTGATTTAAAAGGATATAGTCTATAAACAGGTGTTGGACTGGGAAGAACTTAAAGGTGTATATGTGTGTAGATATATGTAAATTATATGTAAATATGTGTGTGTCTGCATGTGTTTATGTGTGCAGTATTATTTACTTATATTTCTATACAAAATCCTACTTTTAAAAGTAAGTGAACTCCATTATTGACCTTCTGCTTAGTGCTCGAGCGATAGCCTTTAGCCAACATGAGTTTTCCACCTTATGGAATCTATTTATCAAGGTCTGTCGGACCTGATCCGACAGTGCGGATCAGGTCCGACAGACCTCGCTGAATACGGTGAGCAATACGCTCGCCGTATTCAGCATTGCACCAGCAGCTCACAAGAGCTGCTGTTGCAACGCCGCCCCCTGCAGACTCGTGGCCAACAGGGGGGTGTCAATCAACCCGATCGTACTCAATCGGGTTGATTTCCGGCGGTGTCTGTCCGCCTGCTCAGAGCAGGCGGACAGGTTATGGAGCAGCGGTCTTTGTGACCGCTGCTTCATATCTGCTGTTTCTGGCGAGTCTGAAGACTTGTTAAATAGAGCCCTATAAGTCTATAATGTGAGGGAATTAGCTCACCTGACCTATCTGAGATTCAGAGATAGACATTCACGTAAACATTAATAGATTACTTTCCACTTGTAATATGAACACAAAAATATAACCACTATCGAATTAACTTGAGTAATGTTAGTGCACACTAGCGCTAATATTTTTCTACTTCACTTGCAATTAAGCCTATAACTAGGAATATTCATACCAATAAATGATTATAATACTGGCATACCTCACTTTACAGCGCTTCAATTTACAGCGCTTTGCTAAAAGATTTGAGTAGTTGAAGTTCAACCTGACTGGCACTACCATTTTGTTATGCACAGGTCACTCTGTTTACAGCATTACAGTGCAATCTGTGTCTCAGTGTTGTAGTCTGACAAATTTTACTACAGTAATTGTTACTATTTTACAGGTAGAGTTTTTACTGAATACTAATTGAATGCTGTGCTGTGCTAGTGGTAAACTAAACTTAGCACTATTGCACCCCCAATATGTTAGTTCAAACATGTTTTTAAACACAGTGACAAGTGAAAAGAAAGCCAAAACCACATATTAACAAATAAATATATACTGTATGTACATAAGCATATACATAAATATTTACAATTAGCTGCCATTGCTGCGCGACCCCCCTTCGCTGTACTAGGTTCTCTTGCCGCGTGTAACAGCATAAGAACGAGGCTCCCATTGGAGCCTGTGGAAACTTGTGAGTGCAATGATTCCCAGCATTGCTGTTAACTTGTAATACCAGCGCACATTAGCTTGCGCTGTATTACTGAATGGAGCGCAAATATCACTTTCACAAAGCGATATTTAGTGCTCCACTTGTATTCTGACACTTAGGCGGTTTTCACTTTACAGCAGGGCTCCTGTCCCTTATAAGTGAGGTATACCTGCTGTAACCCCAGCACGTTCTGTCTTCTATCCAATATGTTACTAATCCCTGTTAAAAAAAGATACATTTTTATATGAATGTAATACAAGGCAGAAAAAACACATTGATGAAAATGTTACTTTTGTGGTATGAGGGCCAGCAATTTCACTTAAAATATATTTAAAGGAACTCAGAGCCTACGTGGGAAGACAATTTATGTGAATGGTGACTTATGGACATTTTAACATTAAGTTTTATTCTGTTATCTGTCTTGCAGTGATAATTTTTTGCAGACACAATTTTTGCAAATGAATGTATATAACAAACTGCAGTGTTTTTCAAATATCACATTTGTGCCACTTTAAATGTCAACATTGCAAATAATAACAGATAAATATTGTGGTACAGTAATAATGCCAGTCATTTAGTCACAATGTCAACTTTTTAAGTGTTAAGATGCAGACATTCTCAGAAGCATGGGGTTAAAAGGAATATAAAAGTCCAAAACAAACTTTTATGATAAAAATAGAACATGCAATTTTAGAACACCTTTTAATTTAATTCTGTTATTAAATTTACATTGTTCTCTTGGCTTTGTTGAAAGCAAACCTAAATAGTCTTAGAATGGCAATGCACTTCTGCGAGCTAACTGCTGAATGGCAACTACACACATATGTCTCTTTTCATTGCTCCGCAAATGTGGTCAGCTGGGTTCCACTAGCTCCCTTTAATTCTGGGCTCAGAGACGCACACATAAACACCTAAGATAGTGAGCTCCATGGGTGTCCACTGGTTGGCAAAAGGTGGAATTGGCTTGTGTACATGTCTAGAATCTGATCCTAAGGTTACGTTAAAAACAAGAATTGTAAACTCGGTCTAGAAGAGTTTGTAACTTCTCCTTTGTAGGAATAGAATTATCTAATTTAACTGAGAGGTCACTTGATCCTCTGGTTATTACTTGGAAAGGGGGAAAGTCACAGTTTTCAAATTTGTTATGCACCAAACTGAAGAAGAAAAAATGTGGGAGTCCTGAAATTGTCTCTTTATGTCAGCAAAAATATGCTCATACACCCAGAAAACCATTAACTTAAAGGGACAGTCTACACCAGAATTGTTATTGTTTAAAAAGATAGATAATCCCTTTCTTACCCATTCCCTAGTTTTGCACAACCAACACAGTTATATAAATACACTTTTACCTCTGTAATTATCTTGTATCTAACCCTTTGCAAACTGCCCCCTTATTTCAGTTCTTTTGACAGACATCCCTTTAAGCCAATCAGAACTGGCTCAACTGAACTCCACGTGCATGAGAACAGTGTTATCTATACACATGAACAAACACCCTCTAGTGGTGAAAAACTGTCAAAATGCCCTGAGAGAAGAGTCGGCCTTCAAGGGCTTAGAAATTAGCATATGAACCTCCTAGGTTTAGCTTTCAACTAAGAACAAAGCAAAATTGGTGATAAAAGTAAATTATAAAATTGTTTAAAATTACATTCTCTATCTGAATCATGAAAGTTTATTTTGGACTAGACTGTCCCTTTAAAGTGACATTTTACTGTACAAGAAAATATACATTATAAATCATTAGCTCATGTCTTTTTTGCATTACCGATCCTATTTTACTAGTTTAATCCTTGTAAAGGGATTAAACACATAGCTAAAGTCCTACTTCTGAGATGCAAGCCAATCAGAAGCATCACCTGAATGTAGCAGTCATCACCAGCCATGACCTGCCCACGTACTGTGATACTTGATCCCAAGATAGACCCCACCCTCATATCTGGGTTAATTCTAATCTTTTCAATCTCGGTTATCGTCTGCTTTTCAGATCCTAATCCCTATTTTTCACGTTCTGAGTGAATGCAATCCAGGTGTTGAAACCATTTCCTTATTTTTCAGATCCAAACAAAGCTGACAGCGGTAATATCGCCCATATGATGCATGGACAACAGTGGCTTCATTAATCACAATCCTCCTGACGATGGAGTAACAAAATGGACACATCAAATTGAACACACAAAGGGTGTTGATAGGCTGCATAAAGCTGGCCCCTACAATCGCCACAAATAAAAAAAAAATCACTGTATTTTGTTAGTGCTACATTTGTGCTGTTTTGTGCCATAAAATTAAGATTTGTGATGCTTTTATTTTTAAGATAATATCAATTGTTTTTTTTAGTTATTACTGATTAAATAAAGGTCATCATAGGTCACCCAGCCCCCATATAACAGCCAGAAGACATGAGACCAGGCTAGTTTGTTATTGCTGTGTTTGTGCCTACTTGTGCCATTTAAATCTCTTTTCTATCTCATTTCATTTTATATTTATTAACAATTTAATATTGGTAACAAAAAGTTTACCCAGACCTCCCCCTACAACAGCCAAAAGATATGAAACCGGGATGGTTGGTTAGTGTCGCAATTTTTTTTTATTTGTGCTGCTTTGGTTTTTTAGTTAGAATAGTTTGTTTTTTTGTCAGTGAAAATTACGTAACTCACCATCCAATTTGCCTCAGCTGTGTAGAGTTGGCACTCCATGTTTTTAAAATGTGAATAAAAATATATAATTAATTTGAGCTTTGTTAGTGCTGATTTGTGCTGCACAAATTAACATTTGCACCAGTTTGATTTTGGAGATATAAGCATTATATATGATCAAACTCCACCCACTTTGCACTTTACGTTATTACATTTTAATAGCAATTGTAACATTTGTTTGTGCTGAGTTTCTGCTGATTTGTGCTAAAAAAATAACATTTGTGCTGGTTTGTTTTCAGAAATACTGAGCATTATATTTGATCAAACCCCAACCACTTTGCAATCTATCATCTAGATTAAGAGTTGTGCGTTAAGGTAAAAAGCAGCGTTAACAGGTCCTAATGCTGCTTTTTTATGCCCGTTGCTATTACGAGTCTTGCAGGTATAGGTGTACCGCACACTTTTTTGGCCTTAAGCAACTTACGTAAATTTCGTAAAGGCTTTTTTCTATGGGACTTCCATAGCGCCGGTATTACGAGTCTGCCTGGGAGGCCAAAAAGTGAGCGGTACACCCTCGCGCATTCTAAAGTTTTAAAGTCATTTTAAAGTCAGTAGTTATGAGTTTTACCCTACAAAGCTGTAGCATAAAACTCATAACTAAAGTGCTAAAAAGTACACTAACACCCAGAAACAACCTATTAAACCCTAAACCGAGGCCCTCCCGCATCCCAAACACTAAAATAAAATAATTAACCTCTAACCTGCTGTTCCGGGCATCACTGCCACTAGAATAAACATATTAACCCCTAAACTGCCGCACTCCCGCCTCGCAAACACTAGTTAAATATTGCTAACCCCTAATCTGCCATCCCTAACATCGCCCGCCACCTACCTACATTTATTAACCCCTAATCTGCCGCCCCCAATATCGCCGCCACTAAATTATATTTATTAACCCCTAAATCTAAGTCTAACCCTAACCCTAACACCCCCTAACTTAAATATAATTTAAATAAATATAAAGAAAACTTACTATCATTACCTAAATAATTCCCATTTAAAACTAAATACTTACCTATAAAATAAACCCTAAGCTAGCTACAATATAACTAATAGTTACATTGTAGCTAGCTTACGGTTTATTTTTACTTTACAGGCAAGTTTGTATTTATTGTAATGAGGTAGAATAGTTACTAAATAGTTATTAACTATTTAATAACTACCTAGCTAAACTAAATACAAATTGACCTGTAAAATAAAACCTAACCTATGTTACAATAATAAACAAATTACAAGATTTTAAACTAATTACACCTAATCTAATAGCCCTATCAAAATAAAAAAGTCCCCCAAAATAAAAACAAACTCTAGCCTAAACTAAACTACCAATAGCCCTTAAAAGGGCCTTTTGCGGGGCATTGCCCCAAAGAAATCAGCTCTTTTACCTGTAAAAAAAATACAAACAACCCCCCAGTTGTAAAACCCACCACCCACAAAACCAACCCCCCAAATAAAAGCCTAACTAAAAAAAACTAAGCTCCCCATTGCCCTGAAAAGGGCATTTGGATGGGCATTGCCCTTAAAAAGGCATTTAGCTCTATTGCTGCCCAAAGCCCTAACCTAAAAATAAAACCCACCCAATACACCCTTTAAAAATCCTAACACTAACCCCTGAGGATTCACTTACCGGGAGAAGTCTTCATTCAAGCTGCAAGATGTCCTCAACAAAGTCAGCAGAAGTGGTCCTCCAGACGGGCAGAAGTGGTCCTCCAGATGGTCAGAAGTCTTCATCCAGACGGCATCTTCTATCTTCATCCATCCAGCACAGAGCAGCTCCATCTTTAAGACATCCGGCACGGGCATCCTCTTCTTCCAAAGTCTTCTTCTGGAATGACGGTACCTTTAAGTGACGTCATCCAAGATGGCATTCCTTAGATTCCGATTGAATTCTATCAGCCAATCAGAATTTAGGTTAAAAGAATCCTTCAATCCTATTGATGCAATCAGCCAATAGGACTGAGCACGCATTCTATTGTCTGTTGCATCAGCCAATATGATTTTTTCAACCTTAATTCCAATTGGCTGATAGAATTCTGTCAGCCAATTGGAATCTAAGGGATGCCATCTTGGATGACGTCACTTAAAGGTATCTTTATTCCGAAGAAGCCGCCTATTGAAGAGGATGTCTTGATGTCTGTGTCGGAAGGATGAAGATAGAAGATGCCGTCTGGATGAAGACCTGCCCATCTGAAGGACCATTTCTGCCCATCCAGAGGACCACTTCTGACGGCTTCGTTGAGGACATCTTGCTGCTTGGATGAAGACTCCTCCCGGTAAGTGAATCTTCGGGGGTTATTGGGTGGGTTTTATTTTTAGGTTAGGGCTTTGGGCAGCAATAGCGCTAAATGCTCTTTTAAGGGCAATGCCCATCCAAATGCTCTTTTCATGGCAATGGGGAGCTTAGGTTTTTTTAGTTAGTGTTTTATTTGGGGGTTGGTTGTGTGGGTGGTGGGTTTTACTGTTGGGGGAGTTGTTTGTATTTCTTTTTCAGGTAAAAGAGCTGATTTATTTAAAAGGGCTATTGGTAGTTTAGTTTAGGCTAGGGTTTTTTTTTATTTTGGGGGGCATTTTTATTTTGATAGGGCTCTTAGATTAGGTGTAATTAGTTTAAATATCTTGTAATTTGTTTTTTATTTTCTGTAATTTAGTGTTTGTTTTTTAATTTAGCTAATTGTATTTAAATGATTTAATTGTATTTAATTTAGGTAAGTTATTTAATTGTAGTGTAGTGTTAGATGTTAGTGTAACTTAGGTTAGGTTTTATTTTACAGGTAAATGTGTATTTATTTTAGCTAGGTAGTTAGTAAATAGTTAATAACTATTTAATAACTATTCTACCTAGTTAAAATAAATACAAACTTGCCTGTAAAATAAAAATAAACCCTAAGCTAGCTACAATGTAACAATTAGTTATATTGTAGCTAGCTTAGGGTTTATTTTATAGGTAAGTATTTAGTTTTAAATAGGAATAATTTAGTTAATGATAGCAATTTTATTTATATTTATTTAAATTATATTTAAGTTAGGGGGTGTTAGGGTTAGATTTAGGGTTAAGGGTTAATACCTTTAGAATAGTGGCGGCGAACATTTGGGGCGGCAGATTAGAGGTTAATAAATGTAGGTAGGTTGCGGCGACATTGGGGGAGGGAGATTATTGGTTAATAAATACAGGGAGTGCAGAATTATTAGGCAAATGAGTATTTTGACCACATCATCCTCTTTATGCATGTTGTCTTACTCCAAGCTGTATAGGCTCGAAAGCCTACTACCAATTAAGCATATTAGGTGATGTGCATCTCTGTAATGAGAAGGGGTGTGGTCTAATGCCATCAACACCCTATATCAGGTGTGCATAATTATTAGGCAACTTCCTTTCCTTTGGCAAAATGGGTCAAAAGAAGGACTTGACAGGCTCAGAAAAGTCAAAAATAGTGAGATATCTTGCAGAGGGATGCAGCACTCTTAAAATTGCAAAGCTTCAGAAGCGTGATCATCGAACAATCAAGCGTTTCATTCAAAATAGTCAACAGGGTCGCAAGAAGCGTGTGGAAAAACCAAGGCGCAAAATAACTGCCCATGAACTGAGAAAAGTCAAGCGTGCAGCTGCCAAGATGCCACTTGCCACCAGTTTGGCCATATTTCAGAGCTGCAACATCACTGGAGTGCCCAAAAGCACAAGGTGTGCAATACTCAGAGACATGGCCAAGGTAAGAAAGGCTGAAAGACGACCACCACTGAACAAGACACACAAGCTGAAATGTCAAGACTGGGCCAAGAAATATCTCAAGACTGATTTTTCTAAGGTTTTATGGACTGATGAAATGAGAGTGAGTCTTGATGGGCCAGATGGATGGGCCCGTGGCTGGATTGCTAAAGGGCAGAGAGCTCCAGTCCGACTCAGACGCCAGCAAGGTGGAGGTGGAGTACTGGTTTGGGCTGGTATCATCAAAGATGAGCTTGTGGGGCCTTTTCGGGTTGAGGATGGAGTCAAGCTCAACTCCCAGTCCTACTGCCAGTTTCTGGAAGACACCTTCTTCAAGCAGTGGTACAGGAAGAAGTCTGCATCCTTCAAGAAAAACATGATTTTCATGCAGGACAATGCTCCATCAAACGCGTCCAAGTACTCCACAGCGTGGCTGGCAAGAAAGGGTATAAAAGAAGAAAATCTAATGACATGGCCTCCTTGTTCACCTGATCTGAACCCCATTGAGAACCTGTGGTCCATCATCAAATGTGAGATTTACAAGGAGGGAAAACAGTACACCTCTCTGAACAGTGTCTGGGAGGCTGTGGTTGCTGCTGCACGCAATGTTGATGGTGAACAGATCAAAACACTGACAGAATCCATGGATGGCAGGCTTTTGAGTGTCCTTGCAAAGAAAGGTGGCTATATTGGTCACTGATTTGTTTTTGTTTTGTTTTTGAATATCAGAAATGTATATTTGTGAATGTTGAGATGTTATATTGGTTTCGCTGGTAAAAATAAATAATTGAAATGGGTATATATTTGTTTTTTGTTAAGTTGCCTAATAATTATGCACAGTAATAGTCACCTGCACACACAGATATCCCCCTAAAATAGCTATAACTAAAAACAAACTAAAAACTACTTCCAAAAATATTCAGCTTTGATATTAATGAGTTTTTTGGGTTCATTGAGAACATGGTTGTTGTTCAATAATAAAATTAATCCTCAAAAATACAACTTGCCTAATAATTCTGCACTCCCTGTATAATGTAGGTGTTGGCAATGTTGGGGGCAGCAGATTAGGGGTTCATAAGTATAATGTAGGTGTCGGCGATGTCTGGAGCGGCAGATTAGGGGTTTATCAGTATAATGTAGGTGTTGGCGATGTCGGGGGCAGCAGACTGGGGGTTAATAAGTGTAAGATTAGGGGTGTTTAGACTCAGGGTTCATGTTAGGGTGTTAGTTGTAGACATAAATGTATTTTCCCCATAGGAATCAATAGGGCTGTGTTAAGAGCTAAACGCTGCTATTTGCAGGTGTTAGGTTTTTTTTCAGCCGGCTCTCCCCATTGATTCCTATGGGGAAATTGTGTACGAGCACGTATAACCAGCTCACCGCTAACGTAAGCAGTGCTGGTATTGGAGTGCAGTGTGGAGCACAATTTTGCTCTACGCTCACTTCTTGCTTGTTAACGCTGGGTTGATAAAACCCCGTAATACCAGCGCTGCAGGAAAGTGAGCGGTGACAATAAACTGCAAGTTAGCAATGCACAACTCATCATCTAGCCGTATGTTATTACATTTTAAAAGCAAATATACCATTTGTTTGTGCTGTGTTTGTGCAGATTTGTGTTGCAAAAACGTACATTTGTGCCGGTTTTGGAAATATTGAGCTTTATTTATAATGAAACTCCGCCCACTTTGCACCCCACATTATTACATTTGAGATATATATATATATATATATATATATATATATACTATTTGTTTGTGCTGATTTGTGCAGAAATAATGAACATTTGTGCCAGTTTCGCTATTGAGGATTATGTATGACCAAACTCCACCCACTTTGCACCACACATTATTGTATTTTAAAAATAAACATACCATTAGTTTGTGCTGATTTTTCTGATGATTTGTGCTAAAAAAAATAAACGTTTGTGCCGATTTGTTTTTGGAAATATTTGATCAAACTCCGCACACTTTGCAATTCATGTTATTAGATTTTAAAAGCAAACTTTCTATTTGTTTATACTGCGTTTGTGATGATTTGTGCCGGAAAATAGGATGTTTGTGCTGGTTTGGTTTTAGAAATAATTGGTCATTATAAATAATCAAACTCCACCCACTTTGCACCTCACATTATTAAAATTTAAAAACAAATATACCATTTGTTTGAGCTGCGTTTGTGCTGATTTTTGCAGCAAAAATTAACATTTGTGCAAGTTTTGTTTTGGAAATATTGATCAAACTCCACCCACTTTGAACCACACATTATTCAATTTTAAAAGCAAATATCCCATTTGTTTCTGTTGTGTTTGTGCTGATTTGTGCAGCAAAACATTTGTGCCATTTTCATTTTGGAAATATTGCGAGTTATATGATCAAACCCCACACACTTTGCACCCCACATTATTACATTTAAAAAACAAATATTACATTTGTTTGTGCAGTTAAAATTCATTAACTTCCTCTAAGTCTTTCTGCTTCCAGTCAGTCAGAAAGTAAGCAGAGAGGTGACATAACCTCCAGGCCTTGCTCCCTGACTCAGAGTGAAGCCAGGGGGTGCTGTGCTGAGTAACACAGTGCTCCCTGGGTGTACAGAGTTGCCATGGACCAGTCAAGGGATCTCTTTGATCTCCCCACTGACATGGGGAGTGGCATAGCATCCCCTTTGAGCAGTGTTTGTACATATGGGGTTGATTAAGGTGTGCCCAAGTGTGTTTTGGACTTGGCAAGCAAGGCACTTGCCTAGGGCAACAGATTTTTTTGGGGTGGCAGAACTTTTTGAGTCTCACTACGCACACAAATACACACACTGCACTACACACGCACACTGCACTACAAATACTCATTACACACACCACACCATATACACACAAACACACACAAACCCTTGACAATGAATATTTACTTTGAAAATGACATGAAAGAAAAAGTCACGTTACACCCTCACCAAAAAATATTATCCCCAAACAAGGCCTTAAACTTGTTGTGGGGTGAGCAGAATTTTGAGTGCCATGGGCAGCAAAAAAATTAAATACGTCACTGCACATACCTATGCATCTATTGTTGACCTAGTGGTTTAAAAGTGCTTTTGCTTTTGTAAAATGTCATCTTCTTACTGAGAAAAACTAAATTATATAAGACATGTTTTACCAGATTGATTGAACAATCAAGAAAACATTTTTTTTTATGGGATTAGGCAATGAAAATATGTTAAGATGATGACAAATATGGGTCTTGAAAGGTCTTCTATTTTAAAGGGACACTGAACTCAAATTTTTTTCTTTCATGATTCAGATAGAGCATGCAATTTTAAGCAACTTTCTAATTTACTCCTATTATCAATTTTTCTTTGTTCTCTTGCTATCTTTATTTGAAAAAGAAGACATCTAGGCTTTTTTTTTAGGTTCAGAACTCTGGACAGCACTTTTTTTATTGGTGGATGAATTTATCCACCAATCAGCAAGGACAACCCAGGTTGTTCATCAAAAATGGGCCGGCATCTAAACTTACATTCTTGCATTTCAAATAAAGATACTAAGAGAATGAAGAAAATTTGATAATAGGAGTAAATTAGAAAGTTGCTTAAAATGTCATGCTCTATCTGAATCACGAAAGAAAATATTTGAGTTCAGTGTCCCTTTAATTTTACTTTCATTTCCCTTTTCATGGTTCAAATTAAAAATAAAACTGATTCATATTCCAATTTAAGTGTTTATTTAAAAGCGTATTTTATCCCCTTTTAAGGAGTAATTTGTCAGGCTTGTGGCGAAATCGGTGTCAAATTGGGTGCTGGATTACATAATATCACCTGAAATAAAAACTTTTATAACTAAAAACCCAAAGCAGAGCAAATAATAATGTTATACAGAAACAGTAAATAGAAAAGTGAATGCACCGGTATAAGGTGTATCCAAAAGACTAGGACAATAGCACCCTCACTTAAATAATCACAAGAACACAAGGGTTAATTTGCAAGATAAAAATTGTATACATTTATCGAATCATGAATAAAATACACAAAAAAACACATGGTTCGACACATAGACACACAAGACAACACTGGAGTGAAGTCTGGAGCTCAAGAGATGGGATCAAGACTGAAAAAAGTGCACTTTCTGGAGCATTTCCGTCCCTGATTGTTGTGAATAATAGACTCACTTTTAAGGACCAGAAACTTTGTATTCGAGTGAATTCAATTAAAACATAACTTTTATTAAATGTTAATAAAATTAATGTGTGTGTACTTTAAAAACACATAGGAACTGAGTCACACATATATTGATTAGTAATCAGTTCCGTAACCTAATTGCACGGATATTGTGGGTACCTTAAACAACGGGTACACCTCAATATTGAGAGTTCTAGGTATTTTATCTAGTGCAACAGTAATAGTACCAAAGTGATTAAGTAAATATAGCGATTTTATAGACAGTATTAGTATTGTCTATAGTTAATGTAGTTAGACTGTTGTAGGATTATAGTGATAGGTGCTATCACACAATATTGGGTAAATTAAATCCTAACATCTAATATCCCATATGGTGTCCTGTACTAGGGATGGACAGAAATGTATCTACTGGGGTTCATATACTGATTGTGTATTATACACTGAATGACAACATAATGGGGATGATCCGTCTATATGGTGTCTTATTAGAACTTGGAATACTAGTGGTACCTTGAATTACATAATAATTTTGCTTACAATAAAAAGGTAATGAGGCTCCTATAAAGTATTAATTACCTTGTGTAGTAATTTGTTAGTGTATTAAGACGTGAGATTGTGAATTTATTGCAGATACCTTGGATATTTGGTGCACTTGTTGTATAACGTTTCAAAATAACACTTTATTGTTGTATAGAATATGTGATACTTAACGTTGAGTTCACAGCTGTTAGATTTCAGATGATAATCTGAGCGAAATTTAACTACAGCTCTTGTGTCTTAATTCACGTCTGTGCCTGTTGTGGCCAGACTCATTTTAATACATACAGTTATTACTTCAGGATTACAAACACACTTTAGATTACGCCTTATTTTGGCTTATGGTGCTTGTAAACCATTAGGTAAAATTAGGAGCTTCTTTCATACACTGATTATTGAAAACGGTTTATGTAATGTCTTATTTCTACATGCACAATTTATGACCTCATAGTAAAGTTGATTTGGTTTTAACAAACTAGTATTAGCTTGCTATGTATGCACTTTGCTTACTCTCTTTAGCAAATAGTATTAAAGTAACAAATTATGCGTTTTGTAGCTAATGATTATAAATACATGCTGATCTTGAGTACTGATTTATAAGACAGGTCTTAATGATATCTTATTTAGGCATTCATAGTTATAGTATAAACCTTTATCACATTTACACCATAGATTCTTAATGTTAATTGTCTCTGGCAGTCACACCTAGCGTGTAGCGTTGTTGCCAGGATACCTCAATCTACAGAGGTGAATATTGTTTTATAGATTGGAGCAAAATTCAAGGTTACAAATCAACTTATCTAAATGCTTAGTACTTAAAAAACAGACTCTTTTAGCAAGCTATTTAAAGTAACTGTTACTCTTATATCTGAGCATATAAGACGGATCTTAATAATGCCTTATTTCTACATAGGTAGTTATTAGTTAAACCTATGCGGTAATTACTACAGTAATTCAAATATTAACTGCCCCCAGCAGCCACCCTTAGCGTGTAGCGTAGCTCCCGTTATAGCTTTGGACACTGAAATCAGTATACTATTGTTGTATTGGAATAACTTCTATTACGCTTGCTGAATTAAGGATTACGGACTGCTTTTTTTAAATTATACTATCAAACTCCTATGCCATTTAAAAACTGCTAATAGGGGTGTTTGTTAGACAATACCCCTCCCTGACATGTTTCGCCGATACTATCTCGGCTTTTTCAAAGGTGACGCGCGCCGGCGTCTGAGGGATTTTAAATGCACTGAATGAAAGTGATTGGTCATCATTGGCCAATCCTGGTGCTCTGAAGTGGGGGTGTGTTTGGGTCAAATGGTGACGTATCGCTCTCTACTATATTCTATCGCACGATCACCAATATATCAATATAGGATGTAAAATCTGAGTATTATTGTCAGAACAATCTGAATTAAATCATTTGGCATTCTACCTGATTCACAACAGATGAATTGCGTGGATAGTTGTACGGCAGGAGTATGAATCAAAAAGTGTATATTTTTCACTTGTTATTTTTTGTTTTAATTATTATTATTTATTATTCCTAAGATTATGATTTGTGGAAACTGTTTACCAGTGAGATTCAGGTTTGTAGTCATATTGATACTGAGGACCTGTTAGGCTTTACTGAATTTACCTATACTTAATAACGACTAGAAATTATTTGTAATTGAATTCCTTGAATCAAGTTTTGCGTATTACATACTGCACTATGCCTGCTACAGTTAAAATGTTGAATGAAAGGAAGGGGAGGTGAAAACCTTACATACGAATAAATTAAAGGATTGTGACTTAGGTAAAGTGTGAGTACATCTACAGACAAGGGGAGTGTACATTGATTATATAAAAAAAAGGGGAATGTATTAAATGACAACACATGGGCCACTCACACAACCCAATGAGAAACGTAGACGGCTGTAACAGTTTATAAATGGTGCACCATATTGGCACCAAAAGATATTGCCGTTTAAAGTTCAGTTCAGTGTAGTCACTTGTGCTTGCTGTCACGATAATGCAATAATAACAGTCAAGTCGCAATGGTATCCTGTAGATGCGTATGCAGCAAAGCAGGCAAGCAAGCAGTGTGATAGGCAAATAAGCAAATGGTCATATAAGTTGCAAGCAGGCACATGCAGGCAAAGTCACTCAACAGGTAAGAACAATTAAAGTCCACTGTAACCCTGTGTGGGGTATTCATATGAGCAAATACAATCAGCAGTGTAAGAAAGCCAATAATCGTCAGCAGGGGCTTCCACCTCCTCTGGTAGCTATAATAGCCAGTTCATACTACCTTTCCTTAACAGAGGTTATAGATGGTTCGACTAATGAAAGTCAGGCTCACTACTCCTCCACACAGGAAAAATTCACAGCTGGAATGGTGGGGGGATCCGTGGGAAATTAGCCCTTGTGTTCTTGTGATTATTTAAGTGAGGGTGCTATTGTCCTGGTCTTTTGGATACACATTATACCGGTGCATTCACTTTTCTTTTTATTGCTTCTATATATAATCTTTCCAGGTTGCACCTCTCTTTTAGGATTTACATATTTTGTACTATTATTATTATAGTTGAGCTTATTGATTGCTTTCTTTTTTCAAAATAAAAATGATAGCACACAAATGCAGCACAGATGAATGGTATATTGGTTTTTAAACTAATTAATTAAAATGTGGGTTGCAAAGTGGGTGGAGTTTGATCAAATGTAATGCGTAATGTTTCCAAAACCAAACCAGCACAAACATACTTTCCTGCAGTACAAACGCAGCACAAAGAAAATGGTATATTTGTTTTTAAAGTTTAATAACATGGATGGCAAAGTGAGCGGGGTTTGATCAAATATGATGCACAATATTCCCAAAACCAAACTGGCACAAATCAGCACAGATGCAGTACAAACAAATGGTATATTTGTTTTTAGAATTTAATAATGTGGGGTGAAAAGAGGGAGGAGTTTGAGTATATAAATGTGCAATATTTCCAAAACCAAACCGGCACGAACAAACTTTTTTGTGGCACAAATCAGCACAAATGCATCACAAACAAAAGGTATATTTGCTTTTAACCTTTTAAGGACATATGATGGAATTTTTCCGTCATAAAACAATTTAGCAAACTGAAAGCTGTGTCCTTAAAGGGTTAAAATGTAATAACATGGATTGCAAAGTGGGAGGCGTTTGATCAAATATAATGCTTAATATTTTTTTTTTGCTGCACAAATCAGCACAAGCACAGCACAAACAAATGGTAAATCTGTTTTTAAACTGTAATCAAAGGGGGCAGGGTTTGATCAAATATAATGCTCAAAATTACTAAAACCAAACTGGCACAAACGTTAATTTATTTGAGCACAAATCACCAGAAACGCAGCACAAACTAATGGTGTATTTGTTTTTACATGGTGCAATGCTCAATACTTCCAAAATAAAACTGGCACAACACAGATGCAGCACAAACAAATGATATATTCATTTTTAAAATTGAATAATGTGGAGTGCAAAGTGGGTGGAGTTTGATCATATATAATGCTTATATCTCCAAAACCAAAATGGCACAAATGTTAATTTTTGCAGCAAAAATTTGCACATACAAAGTACAAATGAATGGTAAATTTGTATTCACATTTTAAAAACATGGTGTTCCAACATTACACAGCTGAGGCAAATTGGATGGTGGGTTACATCTTTTTCACTGACACAAAACAAACTATTATAACTAAAAACCCAAAGCAGCACAAATAAAAATGTAAACGGCACAAACAGACACAGCACTAACCAACCAGCCCAGTTTCATGTCTTTTATCTGTAGGGAGGCTGGGTGACCTTTGATGACCTTTAGTAAATCGGTAATAAATAAAAAAAACGAAATGAGATAGAACGGAGATTTAAATGGCACAAACCGACGCAAACTCAGCACTAACCAACCAGCCTGCTTTATGTCTTCTGTCTCTTATAGGGAGCTGGGTGAACTTTGGTGACCTTTATTTAATCGGTAATAACTCCAAAAACAATTGCTATTATCGTAAAAATAAAAGCAGCACAAATCTTAATTTTTATGGCACAAACGTAGCACTAACGAAACACAGTGGATTTTTTATTTGTGCAGATTGTTTCACACAGCCGTGTTGATAAAGTGCAAAGATTGTCTTTTCTACATGTTTGTGTGTTTACCAAGATGATGTGGAACATTTCAATTATCTTGTGCATGTGCAATACACATTGAAAAAGCCCCAGGTGCCATTTTACATGTTTTTTTAATATATGATCAAGCTCAGGCCTGTCCTGTCCAGGGCCTCGCTCTTTGGGGCCCCCGCGATGTCAGTGGTGAGGTTATGAGATGGTGCAATGTATATGTTGTATTTATTTTATGAAAAGTGTTTATGGTATCAAGACATCTAATATTTTGCGTTATTCTTGAATTAGGTAATATTGAATGTTGGCACAGGGATGGGCCATACAAGGGGCACCGCATACAGGGGTGGGGAATAAGGGTACTGGGTTGAAGGGCCCTACAAATTTTTCTTACCTAGGACCCCGCAAATGCTAAGGTTGGCCCTGGTCTAGATTCATTAAACCTATATTCACCACTGTATAGCCCCTTGGTAATTGATGGGAAAGACATTTACATTTGTATATGTATTTAATAGTCAGATAAGTGATATCTCGTATAGCAAACAAGATCTGGAGGAAATGCGAGAAAACGGAAATCATGACTGTGATATATTATTACAATCTTTCTTATTATTTCATACTTACATTTAGGGGATTGTAAAGTACAATATTCAAGTCTTTAGTAGCGGAACTTCTCTGGGCATTTACAAAATGTGCACAGTCTTTTTATATTTACACTTTTTGAGTCAGCAGCTCCTACTGAGCATGTGCAAGAATTCACAGAATATACGTATATATTTGTGATTGGCTGATGGCTGTCACATGGTACAGGGGGAGTGGAAATAGACATAACTTTGAAATTTGTCAGAAAAAAAATCTACTATTCATTTAAAGTTCAGACTAAGCGCTATTGCATTGTTTTTTTTATCATACATTTGTTTTTGCTGTATTTACTGTTCCTTTAAAGGGACATTGATTTGAGGCATAGTACTGCAGTGTTAGAATTCTCTTTTAGAAAATTAGAAAGAATGATTCAGCCCATGAAGGCTAAATATTGTAGTGTTAGAACCAGTTAATATTGGGACACCTTGTAAGTTGGTGACTGGCTAAGCCGAATATGGCCATATTGTGTTACTAAGATCCCAATTTTATTTAAAAGTATAGATGTTTTTGCAGGCATTTTTTGCAGCATTTAAAAATGTGTTGTTGAAATATAAATGGATGTGCGCCAATACCTCTTGTTTTTGTTAACTTAAAAATTTGTCAGAAAAAAATCTACAACTCATTTGAAGTTTAGACTTAGGGGCCGAATTATCCTTCAGGCTTGCCGGAAACAGCAGTTATGAAACAGCGGTTTAAAGACCGCTGCTCCATAACTAGTCAGCTGCCTCTGAGGCTGTGGCCTGCAATCCGCCCAATCCTATACGATCAGGCTGATTGACAACCCCCAGTGGTGTAGCGTGGGGGGGGCCACAGAGGCGGTTGCTCTGGGCGCATAATTCTTAGGGGCGCAAAATTAAAGAGCCATCTCCTTATCATGAGGTGCGCTCTCCAGTCTCCACCACCGCTCTCACTGAGTGTCTCACATGCAGCGCTGGGAGGAAGTGATCATCCTGGTGGTTTGTGCCTGCACTTTTAATTTATACCTCTAGTTGTCACTGTTCCGTTATAGCTCAATGTAAATAGTTACTGCATTTCTCTCTAGACTTTTCTCCCCCTTCCTGAGCTCTAGTGCAGTGTGAGACATAGCAGCAGACCTGATATAGGTGAGTTGTGCAGACTCCCATACTTTATATTGTACAGACTCCCAAACTTTATATTGTGCAGACTTCCATACTTTATATTGTGTAGACTCCCAAACTATATATTGTGCAGACTTCCATACTTTATATTGTGTAGACTCCCAAACTATATATTGTGCAGACTCCTAAACTCTATATTGTACTGACTCCCAAACTTTATATTGTGCAGACTCCCAAACTCTATATTGTGCAGATTCCCAAACTCTATATTGTTCAGACTCCCAAACTCTATATTGTGCAGACTCCCAAACTCTATATTGTGAAGACCCCTAAACTCTATATTGTGCAGACTCCCAAACTCTATATTGTACAGACTTCCATACTTTATATTGTGCAGATTCCCATACTTTATATTGTGTAGACTCAAAAACTATATATTGTGCAGACTCCTAAACTCTATATTGTACTGACTCCCAAACTCTATATTGTGCAGACTCTAAAACTCTATATTGTGCAGACTCACAAACTCTATATTGTGCAGACTCCCAAACTTGATATTATGCAGACTCCCAAACTCTATATTGTGCAGACCCCTAAACTCTATATTGTGCAGACTCCCAAACTCTATATTGTGCAGACTCTAAAACTCTATATTGTGCAGACTCCCAAACTCTATATTGTGCAGACTCCCAAACTCTATATTGTGCAGACTCACAAACTTGATATTATGCAGACTCCCAAACTCTTTATTGTGCAGACCCCTAAACTCTATATTGTACAGACGTCCAAACTTTATATTGTGCAGACTCCTAAACTCTATAGTGTGCAGACTCCCAAACTCTATATTGTACAGACTCCCAAACTCTATATTGTGCAGACTCCCAAGCTCTATATTGTGCAGACTCCTATATTCTATATTGTGCAGACTCCTATGCTCTATATTGTGCAGACTCCCAAACTCTATATTATGCAGACTCCCATACTCTATATTGTACAGAGTCCCAAACTCTATATTGTGCAGACTCCCATATTCTATATTGTGCAGATTCCCATACTCTATATTGTACAGACTACCAAACTATATATTGTGCAGACTCCCATACTCTATATTGAGCAGACTCCCATACTCTATATTGTGCAGACTCCCATACTTTATATTGTGCAGATTCCCATACTCTATATTGTGCAGACTCTCATACTCTATATTGTGCAAACTCCCATACTTTATATTGTGCAGACTTCCATACTTTATAGCTATACAATGGTAATATATATTTATACATGCAAGGTTCATCTTGTCTTTTTTATTTAGATGTGTATTTTTTTATCTCTCACATAGTTTTTGCGATAACATTTTCAACTATTTCATAACAAGAGCACTGAGGAATAATGGGGGGTACAATAGGGAGGTGGTACAGTGAGGTACAATACAGTGAGGTACAATACAGAGGTGGTACAGTGAGGTACTATAGTGAGGTAGTACGGTGAGTACTATAGTCAATCCCTACTGTACTGGTGGAAGAGACTCAATCAGTATAAATGGGTTAGGGGGCGCAAAACTTGCCTTGCCCTGGGTACTGAGAACCCATGCTACGCCACTGACACCCCCTGCTGCAGGGGTGGCATTGCACAAGCAGTGTGCAATGTGAAAGGCGATGGAAAGACAGTGATAAATCGGCCCCTAAGGGCTATTGCATTGTCTTTTTATCAGGCATTTGTTGATTAATCAAATCTACTATATTTACTGGTCTTTTTAAGGGACATTCCGGTCAAAATTTAAATGCACATAGATGAATGACATATTTGAATAGAAACATATTTGCAATATACATGTGTTGGCAAAAATGCTTCTAGTAAAATGTACCACTGTTTTAGTGTTTGCATTTTTCTCTACATGTGCACTTTTACTCCTGCAGCTGCTCAGAGCACAAGTGGGACTTGTATCATGTCAGCAATTAACAAATTGTGACATTACCAGATTATATAAGCACCTTAGGTCCTCTGAGCAAGTGCTGTGTGTAAAATGCTGGTGCACGGTGCATACTTAAATACACTTTTAAAACAGCTATAGCTTTTATTAGAAGCATTTTTGCTTGTACACATATATTACAAAAATTATTCTATTCAAAAGTGAAATGCATCCATGTGGATTCCAATTTTGGCTGGAATGGAAAGTTTTTGCCATTCAGTTTTGTTTGTTTAAATCCACAATTTTATTACAGTTCCAAAAATGCGGCAACAAGAAACCAGATTCTGTCCAGTCAGAGTGATGTTTGAATATCACAGTTTGTACAGTGTTTTTACATTTTTCTTTCATGATCCATATAGACTAGAGCATACCATTTTAAACATCTTTCGATCTATTATCAGTTTTGCTTCATTTTCTAGGTATCCTTTATTGAAGGAGCAGCAATTAACTATAGGGAGCTAGCTGAACACATCAGTAAACCAACTAAAAGAAGCCTATATGTGCAGCCACCAATCAGCAGTTATTTCCCAGCTCCTGAGCTCACCTAGGCATGTTTTTCAACAAAGGATAACAAGAGAACAAATCAAATTAGATATTAGAAGTTAAAGAGAAAGTTGTTTAAAATTGTATGCTCTATCTGAAACATTGAAGAAAAAAAATTGGGTTTCATATCCCTTTAAATAGCAGTCTATACAGTGGGTTTTTGAAAACGCACTCTGTACAGTGAGTTCTGCAACTTTGAACTGGCTTTAACCCCTTAACGACCATTATGTACCCTTTATGTCGCTGGTAGTTAAGGGTTTTCTTGGGCATAATAGCACGGGTCCCACCACGATTGGCGAGACCACGCTATTATACCCTCCCTCCTTCCTGCTGGCCACCAGAAATAGCCCGGTCAATGTCTATGGTGGTGACAGTACATTGCTGCTTCTTAAGGGGTTAAACCCTCATCACTGAGCAGTTTCACAGTTTACAGTGTGAAAGGAACTGTTTAAAACCTTTCACAAAAGAATATATCATTTTGTTAACACTTTATTCTTATGGAAATAATTATTCTTCCTGATTTTTCATGAATATCTCACCAAAATGGAAAACAAGCTTGCCTTAAAGGGACAGTCTACTCCAGAATTTTTATTATTTTAAAAAAGATAGATAATCACTTTATTACCCATTCCCCAGTTTTGCACAAACAGGGTTATATTAATAAACTTTTCACCTCTGTGATTACCTTGTATCTAAGCCTCTGCAGACTGCCCCCTTATTTCAGTTCTTTTGACAGACTTGCATTTTACAAACAAACAGTAATGGCTGAACAGCACTAGCGATAAATGTCAAGTGTATCCCCTTTCATAAAAAGTGTAACTCTCAGACAGTTAATAATCACTGTCTTCCACTGTGAATGGGTCGGAGAGCTTCCGGGTGGGGAGTGAATGATCACAAGCAGGGAGACGGTGTTTTGCGTGAAAGCCCTGGTGTGTATCCAAAGGGTAAACCACAGAAGAAAAAGAACACCAAAGCGGGCTCAAAAATCACGCAATTTATTCGGGTAAAAGGCTAACACTTACGTGGGCCAGCATACATAAAAAGAACAAAAAGAATAAAATCAAGCGATGTTCATCTCACACAAATAGGACGTGTTTCGGGTAAGACTTGCATTTTAGCCAATCAGTACTGACTGATTAATAACTCCACAGAAGTGAGCACAATGTTATCTATACGGCTCACATGAACTAGCCCAGCGCTCTCTAGCTGGGAAAATTTTAAAAACTTTAAATACCTGCTAATTGCTAAACGCGCACACTGACTCCATTTGGGATTTCAGCGATCTGCATTTATTATCTGCATTTCTGAGCACTGTTGTGGGAAAATGGCAATCAAATATCTCTTGAGTTACTTGGCTGTGCTTGACTTAAAAAGATTGTGATCACTTTGTTAAAGGGGTAGTCTTCTTAATTATTTTTTAAATTGTTTAAAAAGATTGATAACGCCTTTACTACCCAATCCTGTGTTTTGCATAACCAACATTGTTATATTAAAGGGACAGTATACACCAATTTTTTTATAACTGTATGTAAGAGACACTACTTTAAAGAATAAAATGTGCAGATACTGATATAAAAATCCAGTATTAAACCTTTTTTAAAAACTTACTTAGTAGCTCCCAGTTTAGGCTGGGACACCCACTGAAAGGGGCTTGGAAAGCAGAAAAAGTAGACACTACCCCCCTCTCCTGCATATGAAAAGACCCAATACACAACCAGGAGTCTGTATACATCAGTAAACATCTAAAACTTTTGGGGCTTGGTTAGGAGTTTTAAAATCAGCACAATGGTATTTAAAAATAAGCAAAACTATACATTTTTAGAAAAACACAGATTGGCTATATAAATGGATCATCTACAAAACATTTGTGCAAAGAAAAATCTAGTGTACCATGTCCCTTTAATATACACAGTACTTTATGACCTATGAGTTTTCCTGTTTCTAAGCCCCTGCAGGCCGCTAGCCCGCTACTTATCTCAGTGCTTTATATTAGCTTTTTAAATATTGCACTAAATGCAGACAGTACTAGCTAATGTGTGCCATATAGATAAAATTATGCTCACTCCCAAAAAGAACCAGCACTAATTGGCTAAAATGGAAAACTGTCAAAAGCACTGAGATAAGAGGCAGTCTGCAGGGGCTTAGATACAGGTAATTATAGAGGTAAAAAGTATGTTAATATAACAGTGCTGGTTATGCAAGTCTGTGGAATGGCTAATAAAGGGATTAGCTTCCTTTTTAAACTATAACAATTAGACTCAGACTGTCCCTTTAATGAAAAAAAATGACTGTTCTCATTATTCCAACATCAAAGGGGGGGGGGGGATCCAGAACAATATGAATTGACCCCATAGAAAGATAGGGTGGGTAATGTGAACAAATTGCAGGATCTTATTATTTAGAGCATGTATTTTTTGCTTTAGAATGTTCCATTAAAGAAACAAAATATATTCTTTCAAATAAGAGGTCAAATTTATCAAATTAGCTTTGTTCTTATGGTACATTTTGAATAGCAAACCAAGGTAGGCTTCAAAAGGATTGTGATTGACCCTTAAAGGGACAGTATACACCAATGTTCATATAACTACATGTAATAGGCACTACTATAAAGAAGACTATGCACAGATACTGATCTAAAAATCCAGTATAAAACCTTTTAAAAATGTACTTAGATGCTCACAATTTACACTTTTGATAAGGTTAGACTGGGATACCCATTAAAAAGGTGCTGGGAAAGCAGAAAGAGCAGACCCCCCCCCCCCCCCCGCATATGAAAAGACACATTACACAAACAAGAGTCTGTATACATCAGTATATATCTAGAACTTTAAGGCTTGGTTAGGAGTCTGAAAATCAGCACAAAGTTATTTAAAAAACAAGCAAAACTATAAATTTTTACAAAAACACTCCAAGGTGGGCTATATAAATGGATGATCTGCAAAACATTTATGCAAAGAGAAATCTAGTGTTCACTGTCCCTTTAAATTCATAAACCCATTAAACCACTGTTGTAAATTGAGAAATAACATAACCCGTGTCATATGATTGGTGGAAACAAAATGTGAATATTTAAATTCAGAGAAACAAAATGTATTGGTCAAATAAACTGCACTATACTCTCTGCCAAAAATAAACAGACACACAGGTGTGACCTCACATTACAAGAAGCAAAATCTCTTTCATTTATCTGGTGACTCATGTGACCCTCTGATATCATATACTAGATCTAAACATATCAGTTTATCTAACTAGATTCTTGCTTTAGAGTTAAAAATGCATTTGTGTTTTATACATTAATATTTTATGTTAAGGAGACTTCATTTATGTGTTTATGTATTTATTTATTTTGCCTAAACACCTCAATAAATTAATGAGTGACACAAAACCCCAATTTTTCCTTTTATGATTCAGACTTTCTAATTTACTCCTATTATCAATTTTGCTTTATTCTCTTGCTATCTTTATTTAAAAAGCAGGAATGTGATGCATAGTAGCCGGCCCATTTTTTGTTGAGAACCTGGGTTATGCTTGCTTATTGGTGGGTATATGTAAGCCTCCAATAAGCAAGCGCTATCCATGGTGCTGAACCTAAAATGGGCTGGCTGCTAAGCTTTACATTACTGCTTTTCAAATAAAGATAGCAAGAGAAGAAAGAAAAATTGATAATAGGAGTAAATTAGAAATTTGCTTAAAATGTCATGCTCTATCTGAATCATGAAAGAAAAAAATTGGGTTCACTGTCCCTAAATTAAATTACATTTCCATGAGCACACAATTTTAAACAACTTTGCAATTTGCAAAAATTGTCTAAAATGTCACAATCTTTTTATATGCACACTTCCTGAGGCACCATCTCCTACTGAGCAAGTGCATGATTCACAGAATATATGAATATGCATTTTGTGATTGAAAGATGGCTGTCACATGATGCAGTGTTAAGAAAATTAAAATAACTTTGAAATTTGTCAGAAAAAAATTGTCAGAAATTTGTATTAAAGGGCCAATAAACCCACCAAATAATGTTATATAATTCCGCATGTAGGTTAGCGCCAGCTTTCTAAATCAAAGTATGTCACAGATATTTTCCTAAAAAAATGTATTTTACAGACCGCTCTACTGAGCGGGTCTGTTTTTTTTTTAAGTGCATCAGGCACGCTGATTTAATAGCACGATCGGGCCAGCTGTGACTAGACCCACTCAGTAGAGCCAGACCCACTTAGTAGAGCCAGGAGCGGCGGTCTTTAAAATACATTTTTGTAGGAAAATATCTGTGACATACTTTGATTTAAAAAGCTGGTGCTAACCTATGTGCAGAATTATATAATATTATTTGGTGGGTTTACTGACCCTTTAAGTGGTCATTTAAAGGAGCTTTTGGGTGGGGGCAAAATGCAAATTATGTAACCAACAAATGCCCAAAAATCAAATTACTGCTTTAGGCAATTTGCAGCATTACCAGGGTACAGATTTGGCTTTTTCGCCCCCTAGGGCACAACTTTTACACAAATACAAGATGTGTTTAATTCCTTTTTAAATTCATACCTCTCTACAAGATGACATTTGAATCAGCAGATACACGGGTGGGATTGTTTTTGCTCAGTATGGGGTTGATAGTGATCCTTAAAGGGATATGAAACCCATTTTTTTTTCTTTCATGATTAAGAGAGAGTATGACATTTTAAGCAACTTTCTGATATACTACTATTATCAATTTTCCTAAATGTAGCAACCAATCAACAAGCGCTACCCAGGCACTGAACCAAAAATTGGCCAGTTCCTAAACATACATTCCTGCTTTTTTAAATAAAGATACCAAGAGAACGAAGAAAAATGCTAATATGAATATATTAGAAAGTTGCTTAAAATGGCATGCTCTATCTGAATCATGAAAGAAAAAAAAGTAGGTTTAATTTCCCTTTAAGAAAATAAAATGAACAGAAATTGAAATTGAACAGAAAGCCCCTATTAAAGTCTATGGGGATTTTTGTACTTAAAGGGACACTGAACCCAAATGTTTTCTTTTGTGATTCAGATAGAGCATGCAATTTTAAGCAACTTTCTAATTTACTCCTATTATCAATTTTTCTTTGTTCTCTTGCTTTCTTTATTTGAAAAAGAAAGCATCTAAGCTATTTGTTTGGTTCAGACCCTGGACAGCACTTGTTCATTGGTGGATACATTTATCCACCAATCAGCAAGAACAACCAAGGTTGTTCACCAAAAATGGGCCAGCATCTAAACTTAGATTCTTATATTTTAAATAAAGATACCAAGTGAATGAAGGAAATTTGATAATTAGAAAGATGCTTAAAATTACATGCTCTATCTGAATCACAGAAGAAACAATTTGGGTTCAGTGTCCCTTTAAATAATTTGGCAGGTTTTTCTAAAGGATTGTGGTCGACACCTATATGTTTCCCTTTATGTATTTTGGATAATAACAACTAAACTCCAAAATAAAATAGATTTCCCCTTTTATCCCATATTTCTCCATTTATTTAACCCAAACTTGTACCTGACATATTATTCTGCTAACATCATTACCTTCTATTACTGCAAATTTGACACACAAAAAAAGTTAATGATTTATAGTGATGGAGTTTTATTAACAGTTGCCAGATAATCTAAGGTAAATATAATAGAGGACAACTGCTGGACAAAACATAACCAGATGAATGCAAAATATGTGGCACAAAAGGCCAAAATAAATCAGAGAAACAGAAATAAGTGAGAGTGACACAATGTAGCAAACATGTTTTGCATTATAGGTAGGAAGGTGCAATGTGACAAGGAATATAACTGACACGATGTGACAGTGGGTGACAATGAGAGAGGGGAGCAGAGAACAAGAGATAAAAAGAATTAGTAGGGTTGCAGGTAGTGTGCCAGTTTGTGACAGGCAACAGGTCACAGCGTGAGAAAAGCAGCAAGTGCTGTAAGGGGGGAGACAGAGTGACAAAGAGAAAGTATTGTGTGTGAGCTGAATGAGGATTCACTGGGATACTGAAAGCCACAAAATAAAGCAAAGTTCCAAAGATAAATGTACGCACTGAGGTGATAAGTAGAGATAAATGTACAATATTCAAGGTGAATTCCTATAGAAGACACATTTTACGAAATGGAAGCTATAAAAATAAGGGAGAGAAATTTGATCTAATTGTGGAAACACTATATGAAAATTTTGGTTGGAAGAGGTTAAAGGGACACTATGCCAGCTGATTCAAAACTCACGCTAATTGGCTTCAGCATGGGAGTAAGTTACAAAATGAGGAACCCATTAAACTAAATGTTACACATTTCTTAAAGGGACAGTCTACACAAAAATTGTTATTGTATGCATTTTCTACTCATTCCCCAGCTTTGCACAACCAACATTTTTAGATTAATATACTTTAGAACAATTAAACCTCTAAATGTCTGCCTGTTTCAAACGCTCTTTTGACACCCTCTTAATCACATGCATTTGTATTTGCTTTTCACAACAGGAGACTGATAGTTCATGTGAGCCATATAGATAAAATTGTGTTCACGCCCAGGAAGTTATTTAAGAGTTAGCACAACACTATACTAAATGCAACTCAATAGATTTTAAATAGTCACATTCATGTGATCAGGGGGCTGTCAGAAGATGCTTAGATACAAGGTAACCACAGAGGTAAAAGGTATATTTATATAACTGTGTTGGTTGCGCAAAACTGGAGATGGGTAATAAAGGGATTATCTATTTTTTAAAACAATAAAAATTATATTGTAAACTGTCCCTTTAAACTCATATATTTTTAAAGAATACATCTATATATTACTCTGAGGATAATCTTTGCTTTGAACCTGCTTTTAAACCAGTGCTCTTGCATTTATTTAAGGTTGAATGTTCCTTTAAAATATAGGGGCATTCAGAGCTTGTACCTTGAACAAACATGTGAAGTAAACCAAATTGATTAAAGGGCCATTATAGTTCAACCTTTATTAGAGCATTTCATTTTAAAATTAGAATCCCCTTAATGCTATGTTTTGAATCCCTGCATATGGGTTAAACACATAGTTAAAGTGTTGTTCATGAGCTGCACAGAACTACTGGCTCCAAGCAGAAATGTCAGATTACCTAAATCAGCAGCACAAGGTGCATGACCCAGATGTGCAACTAGCCGTGCTGATTGGGTCAGCATCAGTTTTTGTTCAGGACCAGCAGTGAAGGTGGCTCCTTAGCAGTACTTTAACTATGTATTTAACACATTTGTGGGAAGGGGGTTTAAAAACATAGCATTATGGGGTCACTGGTTTTAAAATGGCATGCTCGAAAAAATTAGAGCATGTATTTTCCCCCCACAATATAGGCCCCTTAAAATAATGGTACCCAATATAAGGAACAGAGGCCATAATGTGACCGACCCCAGTACTATTTATCTTACCCATCACTACCCCCTTCTCCACCTATCCCAGTTTGCAACACACATCGCGCTCCCCTTCTCTGAAAATGAGTCATCCTTGTCTTTTACTATGATCATTGTTCTCACTCTAAAGAATGTATTTCCTGGAATTTTGGCTATATGTGTCTGTAGATTGTGTACTTATGCTGTTGATCCTAATTGAGCATTATTGGTTTGAGTACAGATAGCTAGATAGATAGATAGATAGTTAGAAAGATAGATAGTTAGATAGATAGATAGATAGATAGATAGATAGATAGTCAGACAGATGATAGACATATAAGATAGATAAAATAAAATAGATAAATAGAAAGATAGATAGATAAATGATAGATGGATAGATAGATAGATAGACAGAAAGATAGATAGATAAATAGATGATAAATAGATGGATAGATATATAGATAGATAGATAGATAAGATGATAGATATATGATTTATTGATAGATAGATAGATAGATAGATAGATAGATAGATAGATAGTTTGAGGGACAGAATATTGCAGAATAAGTGTTTATGCTGCTTTGATATAGCCTGAAAATCTGTGCTGCTGTACTCTGGCATGACCATGTGTTTGGTGATATGCTTTACCTAGAGTGTCTGTGCTCCTGTATCATAGCCTGAGAGTATTTATGCTGCTGTGCTGCTGTTGTGTAGCATGAGAGTGTCACTGCTGTTGTACCATTGCCTGAGTGTCTGTACTTATATACTGTAGCCTGTGCTGCTATAGTCTAGAATGAGTACTTATGCTGCTGTGCTGAAGTCTGAGTGTCTGTGCTGTTGTACCATTGCCTGAGTGTCTGTACTTATATACTGTAACCTGTGGTGCTATACTCTAGAATGAGTACTTATGCTGCTGTGCTGAAGTCTGAGTGTCTGTGCTGTTGTACTATTGCCTGAGTGTCCGTACTTATATACTGTAGCATGTGCTGCTATGGTCTAGAATGAGTACTTATGCTGCTGTGCTGCAGTCTGAGTGTCTGTGAGTGTCCTGTTGTGCTCTTGCCTGAGTGTCTGTAGTTATATACTGTAATATGTGCTGCTATAGTCTAGAATGAGTACTTATGCTGCTGTGCTGTAGTCTGAGTGTCTGTGCTGTTGCACTTTTGCCTGAGGGTCTGTACTTATATACTGTAGCCTATGCTGCTTTACTCTAGAATGAGTGTTTATGCTGCTATACTCTAGAATGAGTGTTTATGCTGTTGTGCTATAGTCTGAGTGTCACTGCTGTTGTACTCTTGCTTGAGTGTCTGTACTTATATACTATTGTAATATGTGCTGCTATAGTCTAGAATGAGTACTTATGCTGCTGTGCTGTAGTCTGAGTGTCTATGAGTGTCCTGTTGTGCTCTTGCCTGAGTGTCTGTAGTTATATACTGTAATATGTGCTGCTATAGTCTAGAATGAGTACTTATGCTGCTGTGCTGTAGTCTGAGTGTCTGTGCTGTTGCACTTTTGCCTGAGGGTCTGTACTTATATACTGTAGCCTATGCTGCTTTACTCTAGAATGAGTGTTTATGCTGCTATACTCTAGAATGAGTGTTTATGCTGTTGTGCTATAGTCTGAGTGTCACTGCTGTTGTACTCTTGCTTGAGTGTCTATACTTATATACTATTGTAATATGTGCTGCTATAGTCTAGAATGAGTACTTATGCTGCTGTGCTGTAGTCTGAGTGTCTGTGCTGTTGTACTTTTGCCTGAAGGTCTGTACTTATATACTGTAGCCTATGCTATACTCTAGAATGAGTGTTTATGCTGCTATACTCTAGAATGAGTGTTTATCTTTCTGTGCTGTAGTCTGAGTGTCTGTGCTACTGTATTCTTGCCTGAGTGCCTGTAGTTATATACTGTAACCTGTGTTGCTTTACACTAGAATTAGTATTTATGCTGCTGTGCTGTAATCTGAGTGTCTGTGCTGTTGTACTCTTGCCTGAGTGTCTGTACTTATATACTGTAGCCTATGCTGCTATACTCTAGAATGAGTGTTTATCTTTCTGTCCTCTAGTCTGAGTGTCTGTGCTGCTGTATCCTTGCCTAAGTGTCTGTAGTTATATACTGCAACCTGTGCTGCTATACTCTAGAATGATTGCTTATGCTGCTGTGCCCTAGTTTGAGTGTCTGTGCTGTTGTACTCTTGCCTGAGTGTCTGTACTTATATACTGTAACCTATGCTGCTATACTCTAGAATGAGTGTTTATGCTGCTATACTCTAGAATGAGTGTTTATCTTTCTGTGCTCTAGTCTGAGTGTCTGTAGTTATATACTGTAAACTGTGCTGCTATACTCTAGAATGAGTGGTTACGCTGTTGTGCTGTATTCTGAGTGTCTGTGCTGCTGTACTATTGCCTGAGTGTCTGTACTTATATACTGTAACCTGTGCTGCTATACTCTAGAATGAGTACTTATGCTGCTGTGCTGTAGTCTGAGTGTCACTGCTGTTGTACTATTGCCTGAGTGTCTGTACTTATATACTGTAGCCTGTGCTGCTATACTCTAGAATGAGTGCTTATGCTGCTGTGCTGTAGTCTATCTGTGCTGTTGTACTCTTGTCTGAGTGTCTGTAGTTATATACTGTAACCTGTGCTTCTATACTTTGTGCTTATGCTGCTGTGCCCTAGTCTGAGTGTCTGTGCTGTTGTACTATTACCTGAGTGTCTGTAGTTATAAACTGTAGCCTGTGCTGCTATACTTTAGAATGAGTGTTTCTGTTTCTGTGCTCTAGTGTGAGTGTTTGTGCTGCTGTACTCTTGCCTGAGTATCTGTAGTTATATACTGTAACCTGTGCTTCTATATTTTGTGCTTATGCTGCTGTGCCCTAGTCTGAGTGTCTGTGCTGTTATACTCTGTGCTTATGCTGCTGTGCCCTAGTCTGAGTGTCTGTGCTGCTGTACTCTGTGCTTATGCTGCTGTGCCCTAGTCTGAGTGTCTGTGCTGTTATACTCTGTGCTTAAGCTGCTGTGCCCTAGTCTGAGTGTCTATGCTGCTGTACTTATGCTGCTGTGCCCTAGTCTGAGTGTCTGTGCTGCTGTACTCTGGCATGCCTGTGTTTGTCCTGCTGTACTCTATGCTTATGCTGTTGTGCCCTAGTCTGAGTGTCTGTGCTGCTGTACTCTGGCATGCCTGTGTTTGTCCTGCTGTACTCTGTGCTTATGCTGTTGTGCCCTAGTCTGAGTGTCTGTGCTGCTGTACTCTGGCATGCCTGTGTTTGTCCTGCTGTACTCTATGCTTATGCTGTTGTGCCCTAGTCTGAGTGTCTGTGCTGCTGTACTCTGGCATGCCTGTGTTTGTCCTGCTGTACTCTATGCTTATGCTGTTGTGCCCTAGTCTGAGTGTCTGTGCTGCTGTACTCTGGCATGCCTGTGTTTGTCCTGCTGTACTCTGTGCTTATGCTGTTGTGCCCTAGTCTGAGTGTCTGTGCTGCTGTACTCTGGCATGCCTGTGTTTGTCCTGCTGTACTCTATGCTTATGCTGTTGTGCCCTAGTCTGAGTGTCTGTGCTGCTGTACTCTGGCATGCCTGTGTTTGTCCTGCTGTACTCTATGCTTATGCTGTTGTGCCCTAGTCTGAGTGTCTGTGCTGTTATACTCTGTGCTTAAGCTGCTGTGCCCTAGTCTGAGTGTCTGTGCTGCTGTACTCTGGCATGCCTGTGTTTGTCCTGCTGTACTCTATGCTTATGCTGTTGTGCCCTAGTCTGAGTGTCTGTGCTGCTGTACTCTGGCATGCCTGTGTTTGTCCTGCTGTACTCTATGCTTATGCTGTTGTGCCCTAGTCTGAGTGTCTGTGCTGCTGTACTCTGGCATGCCTGTGTTTGTCCTGCTGTACTCTATGCTTATGCTGTTGTGCCCTAGTCTGAGTGTCTGTGCTGCTGTACTCTGGCATGCCTGTGTTTGTGCTGCTGTACTCTGCTTGTAATATCTCCCAGCTCCATCAGCAGCAGCATTCACTGGCTACGGTTGCTAGGGAAACGGCCGCATGACAACCGGCTGAGAGCCTGGGGGCCGTCTGCTTCTGCTGCTGCTGCTGTCGAGGCTGCTCTCATTTTTCCAGCAACGTTTCCCTCACTAGATGGTGTGCGAGCCACCCGAGAATAGAAGAGTTTCTCCTGCACTCCTCCTCCTCCTGCAGGATCGCAGGGAAGTGGCTGTGTGTTGCCAGCGAGGGTTCCCAGGCTGACAGGGGCAGCCCCAGCAGTGATGGACATGATGATGTTGGTGCAGGGTGCTGCTTGTTGCTCAAACCAGTGGCTGGCCGCTGTCATCCTCAGCTTGTGCTGCCTGCTACCTTCTTGCCTTGAGGCTGGCCAGAGCATGGACTTCACCTGGCCAGCAGTGGACAATACAGTCGTCAGACAAGGAGAAACTGCTACACTTAGGTAGGACACTATGCAAGCTGCTCTGGCTGTGATGTGATCCTAAGCTTATGTTGTACTGTAGTATTACACTTGCAAACACACTCTTGGCTTTTTTATAATAAGGGTATCTCCTCCAAATTATTTGGCTTTATATTTTGTGAAAATTGGAGCATCCCTCTCTTGTTAATCAGTGATTACTTTGTTTGGGAAGCACAGTATAACTACTTTTTATCCAATGCCACTGGATGCTTGAGGTTTGTTTATGAGCGCATCTGTGCATGGAAGTACAGAGAGGAGGGTTGTAGTTCATATCTAATACTAGATTCACAATGTGTTTATCCATCTGTGCATTGGTAGGGTATAAGTTCTGCCCCAGGGCTTTAGAGTCAAAAGGGTCAGTTACTAACAGCTTACAGGGTTTTCAGCATCTGAGGGGTTAAGATCATTTCTTCTAGATCATACATCTACTGTTTATGTAACAGCAGCATTCAGGGTATTTTAGAAATCTCAAATTTGTGGGCAATAAAATAGAATCACTTTTATTTAGAGCATTTTTTTTCCTGATTAAACCAGCTTCAGAAATATATAAAAAGTAAAAAAAAAAAAAAAAAACATAGAATTTTACAGATTGTTTACAGTTACAGCTACAAAAAAAAAATGCCTCCAGCGTTCCAAATTTTGTCTGCTCTCTCTAGTTCATCAACCTCATTAAAATTCCTGTAAGCATCACATATCTCTCCATGTATCCTTTTAAAACACAATCTAGTGCAACTTTAGACCAGGGTTGTCCAACCTAAGAGACCCAGGGGCTATAGTGTGGCCCTTCAATGCATCTTTCTATTTGTCCCTCCAAAGCTCTTGCAGGTTTACAGTACCCCTCTATCCCCTAGTATCTTCTCTATAGCTAGCTTGTTTTGCCTTCTCTATAGATCTGGTGTATGATTATGGATCTTGTGAGAATATGTTGTTTTGTGCAAATGATCTTGCTAAAAAAAATAATCTAATTTCATTTGTACTTAA